>NW_024742773.1:0-8026 GCF_018991925.1 Homarus americanus
GGTAAGCCTTGCAATTTTTGGAATTTCGTCCAAAATTAGATTTTGCTCAAAATCGCAGTATAGGTACTCCTGAACATGCTGCTTAAGGATCTGTTAACCAAAATTTGATATCTTGATTATAACTTGTTCAAATGGCTTTTAGAAAATGTTCAAATTATTTTTAGAATATTTTAATTACTTTTGCAATGCTAATTACTCGCCACTTATGGGTTTTCGAGGTCATTTCTTGGTGCTTGTGTAATATTCTGGATGTACTTAAATAGTTAGGCGTATTAAATTTTAGTTCAGAGAGAAAAAGTATTTCTGGCCAAAAATTCTGTAAGGGGTAAGCCTTACAATTTTTGGAATTTCGTCAAAAATTAGATTTTGCTCAAAATCGCAGTATTGGTACTCCTGAACATGCTGCTTAAGGATCTGTTAACCAAAATTTGATATCTTGATTATAACTTGTTCAAATGGCTTTTAGAAATTGTTCAAATGATTTTTAGAATATTTTAATTACTCTTGCAATGCTAATTACTCGCCACTTATGGGTTTTCGAGGTCATTTCTTGGTGCTTGTGTATTATTCTGGATGTACTTAAATAGTTAGGCACATTAAATTTTTAGTTCAGAGAAAAAGTATTTTGGCCAAAAATTCTATGAGAATTAAGCCTTACAATTTTGGAATTTCAATCCAAATTAGATTTTGCTCAAAATCGCAGTATAGGTACTCCTGAACATGCTGCTTAAGGATCTGTTAACCAAAATTTGATATCTTGATTATAACTTGTTCAAATGGCTTTTAGAAAATGTTCAAATGATTTTTAGAATATTTTAATTACTTTTGCAATGCTAATTACTCGCCACTTAGGGGTTTTCGAGGTCATTTCTTGGTGCTTGTGTATTATTCTGGATGTACTTAAATAGTTAGGCACATTAAATTTTAGTTCAGAGAGAAAAAGTATTTCTGGCCAAAAATTCTGTAAGGGGTAAGCCTTACAATTTTTGGAATTTCGTCAAAAATTAGATTTTGCTCAAAATCGCAGTATTGGTACTCCTGAACATGCTGCTTAAGGATCTGTTAACCAAAATTTGATATCTTGATTATAACTTGTTCAAATGGCTTTTAGAAATTGTTCAAATGATTTTTAGAATATTTTAATTACTTTTGCAATGCTAATTACTCGCCACTTATGGGTTTTCGAGGTCATTTCTTGGTGCTTGTGTATTATTCTGGATGTACTTAAATAGTTAGGCACATTAAATTTTAGTTCAGAGAGAAAAAGTATTTTTGGCCAAAAATTCTGTAAGGGGTAAGCCTTACAATTTTTGGCATTTCGTCCAAAAATGGATTTTGTTCAAAATTTCAGTATAGGTACTCCTGAATGTGCTGCTTAAGGATCTGTTAACCAAAATTTGATATCTTGATTATAACTTGCTCAAATGGCTTTTAGAAAATGTTCAAATGATTTTTAGAATATTTTAATTAATTTTGCAATGCTAATTACTCGCCACTTATGGGTTTTCGAGGTCATTTCTTGGTGCTTGTGTATTATTCTGGATGTACTTAAATAGTTAGGCACATTAAATTTTAGTTCAGAGAGAAAAAGTATTTTTGGCCAAAAATTCTGTAAGGGGTAAGCCTTACAATTTTTGGAATTTCGTCCAAAATTAGATTTTGCTCAAAATCGCAGTATAGGTACTCCTGAACATGCTGCTTAAGGATCTGTTAACCAAAATTTGATATCTTTTTTAGAAAATGTTCAAATGATTTGTAGAATATTTTAATTACTTTTGCAATGCTAATTACTCGCCACTTATGGGTTTTCGAGGTCATTTCTTGGTGCTTGTGTATTATTCTGGATGTACTTAAATAGTTAGGCACATTAAATTTTAGTTCAGAGAGAAAAAGTATTTTTGGCCAAAAATTCTGTAAGGGGTAAGCCTTACAATTTATGGAATTTCGTCCAAAATTAGATTTTGCTCAAAATCGCAGTATAGGTACTCCTGAACATGCTGCTTAAGGATCTGTTAACCAAAATTTGATATCTTGATTATAACTTGTTCAAATGGCTTTTAGAAAATGTTCAAATGATTTTTAGAATATTTTAATTACTTTTGCAATGCTAATTACTCGCCACTTATGGGTTTTCGAGGTCATTTCTTGGTGCTTGTGTATTATTCTGGATGTACTTAAATAGTTAGGCACATTAAATTTTAGTTCAGAGAGAAAAAGTATTTTTGGCCAAAAATTCTGTAAGGGGTAAGCCTTACAATTTTTGCCATTTCGGCCAAAAAATGGATTTTGTTCAAAATTTCAGTATAGGTACTCCTGAATGTGCTGCTTAAGGATCTGTTAACCAAAATTTGATATCTTGATTATAACTTGTTCAAATGGCTTTTAGAAAATGTTCAAATGAATTTTAGAATATTTTAATTACTTTTGCAATGCTAATTACTCGCCACTTATGGGTTTTCGAGGTCATTTCTTGGTGCTTGTGTATTATTCTGGATGTACTTAAATAGTTAGGCACATTAAATTTTAGTTCAGAGAGAAAATGTATTTTGGCCAAAAATTCTGTAAGGGGTAAGCCTTACAATTTTTGGAATTTTGTCCAAAATTAGATTTTGCTCAAAATCGCAGTATAGGTACTCCTGAACATGCTGCTTAAGGATCTGTTAACCAAAATTTGATATCTTGATTGTAACTCGTTCAAATGGCTTTTAGAAAATGTTCAAATGATTTTTAGAATATTTTAATTTCTTTTGCAATGCTAATTACTCGCCACTTATGGGTTTTCGAGGTCATTTCTTGGTGCTTGTGTATTATTCTGGATGTACTTAAATAGTTAGGCACATTAAATTTTAGTTCAGAGAGAAAAAGTATTTTTGGCCAAAAATTCTGTAAGGGGTAAGCCTTAAAATTTTTGGAATTTCGTCCAAAATTAGATTTTGCTCAAAATCGCAGTATAGGTACTCCTGAACATGCTGCTTAAGGATCTGTTAACCAAAATTTGATATCCGCAATATTACTTATTCAAATGACTTGCAAAATTAATAATTTTTCTAAAAGTTATTGAACTAGTATTTTAGATATCACTTGTTAACAGATTCTATAGTAAGTATATTCAGGAGTAACTTTCCTGAGATTTTGAACAAAATCTATTTTTGGCCAAAAATCCTGTAAGGTAAGCCTTACAATTTTGGCATTCCGTCCAATAAATAGATTTGATCAAAAATCGCAGTATAGTACCCTGAACATGCTGATTAAGGATCTGTTAACCAAAAATTTGATATCTGCTATATTACTTATTCAAATGACTTGCAAAATTAATTACAATGTTCTAAAAGCCATTTGAACTAGTAATAATACAGATATCAAATTTTGGTTAACAGATCCTTAAGCAGCATATTCAGGAGTACCTTTCCTGAGATTTTGAACAAAATCTATTTTTTGGCCAAAAATCCTGTAAGGGGTAAGCCTTACAATTTTTGGCATTTCGTCCAATAAATAGATTTTGATCAAAATCGCAGTATAGGTACTCCAGAACATGCTGATTAAGGATCTGTTAACCAAAATTTGAAATATGGATTATTGCTTGTTCAAATGATTTTTAAAATATTTTAATTACTTTTGCAATGCTAATTACTCGCCACTTATGGGTTTTCGAGGTCATTTCTTGGTGCTTGTGTATTATTCTGGAGGTACTTAAGTAGTTAGGCACATTAAATTTTAGTTCAGAGAGAAAGAGTATTTTTGGCCAAAAATCCTTTAAGGCATAAGACTTACAATTTTTGTCATTTTCGGCCAAAAAATGGATTTTGTTCAAAATTTCAGTATAGGTACTCCTGAATGTGCTGCTTAAGGATCTGTTAACCAAAATTTGATATCTTGATTATAACTTGTTCAAATGGCTTTTAGAAAATGTTCAAATGATTTTTAGAATATTTTAATTACTTTTGCAATGCTAATTACTCGCCACTTATGTGTTTTCGAGGTCATTTCTTGGTGCTTGTGTATTATTCAGGATGTACTTAAATAGTTAGGCACATTAAATTTTAGTTCAGAGAGAAAATGTATTTTTGGCCAAAAATCCTGTAAGGGGTAAACCTTACAATTTTTGGCATTTCGTCCAAAATTTGATTTTGCTGAAAATCGCAGTATGGGTACTCATGAACATGCTGATTAAGGATCTGTCAACCAAAATTTGATATCTGTAATATTACTTATTCAAATGACTTGCAAAATTAATTACAATTTTCTAAAAGCCATTTGAACTAGTAATAATACAGATATCAAATTTTGGTTAACAGATCCTTAAGCAGCATATTCAGGAGTACCTTTCCTGAGATTTTGAACAAAATCTATTTTTTGGCCAAAAATCCTGTAAGGGGTAAGCCTTACAATTTTTGGCATTTCGTCCAATAAATAGATTTTGATCAAAATCGCAGTATAGGCACTCTGAACATGCTGATTAAGGATCTGTTAACCAAAATTTGATATCTGCAATATTACTTATTCAAATGACTTGCAAAATTAATTACAATTTTCTAAAAGCCATTTGAACTAGTAATAATACAGATATCAAATTTTGGTTAACAGATCCTTAAGCAGCATATTCAGGAGTACCTTTCCTGAGATTTTGAACAAAATCTATTTTTTTGCCAAAAATCCTGTAAGGGGTAAGCCTTACAATTTTTGGCATTTCGTCCAATAAATAGATTTTGATCAAAATTGCAGTATAGGTACTCCTGAACATGCTGATTAAGGATCTGTTAACCAAAATTTGAAATATGGATTATTGCTTGTTCAAATGATTTTTAAAATATTTTAATTACTTTTGCAATGCTAATTACTCGCCACTTATGGGTTTTCGAGGTCATTTCTTGGTGCTTGTGTATTATTCTGGATGTACTTAAAGAGCTAGGCACATGAAATTTTAGTTCAGAGAGAAAAAGTATATATGGCCAAAAATCCTTTAAGGCATAAGACTTACAATTTTTGTCATTTTCGGCCAAAAATGGATTTTGTTCAAAATTTCAGTATAGGTACTCCTGAATGTGCTGCTTAAGGATCTCTTAACCAAAATTTGATATCTTGATTATAACTTGTTCAAATGGCTTTTAGAAAATGTTCAAATGATTTTTAGAATATTTTAATTACTTTTGCAATGCTAATTACTCGCCACTTATGGGTTTTCGAGGTCATTTCTTGGTGCTTGTGTATTATTCAGGATGTATTTAAATAGTTAGGCACATTAAATTTTTGTTCAGAGAGAAAACGTATTTTTGGCCAAAAATCCTTTAAGGCATAAGGCTTACAATTTTTGTCATTTCTCTCTCAATCCAAAAAATTTGATTTTGCTGAAAATCGCAGTATGGGTACTCATGAACATGCTGATTAAGGATCTGTCAACCAAAATTTGATATCTGTAATATTACTTATTCAAATGACTTGCAAAATTAATTACAATTTTCTAAAAGCCATTTGAACTAGTAATAATACAGATATCAAATTTTGGTTAACAGATCCTTAAGCAGCATATTCAGGAATACCTTTCCTGAGATTTTGAACAAAATCTATTTTTTTGCCAAAAATCCTGTAAGGGGTAAGCCTTACAATTTTTGGCATTTCGTCCAAAATTAGATTTTGCTGAAAATCGCAGTATGGGTACTCCTGAACATGCTGATTAAGGATCTGTCAACCAAAATTTGATATGTTGATTATAACTTGTTCATATGGCTTTTAGAAAATGTTCAAATGATTTTTAGAATATTTTAATTACTTTTGCAATGCTAATTACTCGCCACTTATGGGTTTTCGAGGTCATTTCTTGGTGCTTGTGTATTATTCAGGATGTACTTAAATAGTTAGGCACATTAAATTTTAGTTCAGAGAGAAAATGTATTTTTGGCCAAAAATCCAGTAAGGGGTAAACCTTACAATTTTTGGCATTTCGTCCAAAATTAGATTTTGCTGAAAATCGCAGTATAGGTACTCCTGAACATGCTGATTAAGGATCTGTTAACCAAAATATAATATCTGCAATATTACTTATTCAAATGACTTGCAAAATTAATTACAATGTTCTAAAAGCCATTTGAACTAGTAATAATACAGATATCAAATTTTGGTTAACAGATCCTTAAGCAGCATATTCAGGAGTACCTTTCCTGAGATTTTGACAAAATCTATTTTTTGGCCAAAAATCCTGTAAGGGGTAAGCCTTACAATTTTTGGCATTTCGTCCAATAAATAGATTTTGATCAAAATCGCAGTATAGGTACTCCTGAACATGCTGATTAAGGATCTGTTAACCAAAATTTGATATATGGATTATTGCTTGTTCAAATGATTTTTAGAATATTTTAATTACTTTTGCAATGCTAATTACTCGCCACTTATGGGTTTTCGAGGTCATTTCTTGGTGCTTGTGTATTATTCAGGATGTACTTAAATAGTTAGGCACATTAAATTTTAGTTCAGAGAGAAAATGTATTTTTGGCCAAAAATCCTGTAAGGGGTAAACCTTACAATTTTTGGCATTTCGTCCAAAATTAGATTTCATGAAAATCGGTATGGGTACTCCTGAACATGCCAAAGGATTAAGGATCTAACAACCAAAATTTGATATGTTGATTATAACTTGTTCAAATGGCTTTTAGAAAAATGTTCAAATGATTTTTAGAATATTTTAATTACTTTTGCAATGCTAATTACTCGCCACTTATGGGTTTTCGAGGTCATTTCTTGGTGCTTGCGTACTATTCTGGGTGTATTTAAGAAGGTAGGCACATTAAATTTTAGTTCTGAGAATAAAAGTATTTTAGGCCAAAAATCCTGTAAGGGGTAAACCTTACAATTTTTGGCATTTCGTCCAAAATTCGATTTTGCTGAAAATCGCAGTATAGGTACTCCTGAACATGCTGATTAAGGATCTGTTAACCAAAATTTGATATCTGCAATATTACTTATTCAAATGACTTGCAAAATTAATTACAATTTTCTAAAAGCCATTTGAACTAGTAATAATACAGATATCAAATTTTGGTTAACAGATCCTTAAGCAGCATATTCAGGAGTACCTTTCCTGAGATTTTGAACAAAATCTATTTTTTGGCCAAAAATCCTGTAAGGGGTAAGCCTTACAATTTTTGGCATTTCGTCCAATAAATAGATTTTGATCAAAATCGCAGTGTAGGTACTCCTGAACATGCTGATTAAGGATCTGTTAACCAAAATTTGATATCTGCAATATTACTTATTCAAATGACTTGCAAAATTAATTAAAATTTTCTAAAAGCCATTTGAACTAGGAAATAAACAGATATCAAATTTTGGTTAACAGATCCTTAAGCAGCATATTCAGGAGTACCTTTCCTGAGATTTTGAACAAAATCTATTTTTTGGCCAAAAATCCTGTAAGGGGTAAGCCTTACAATTTTTGGCATTTCGTCCAATAAATAGATTTTGATCAAAATCGCAGTATAGGTACTCCTGAACATGCTGATTAAGGATCTGTTAACCAAAATTTGATATTGCAATATTACTTATTCAAATGACTTGCAAAATTAATTACAATTTTCTAAAAGCCATTTGAACAAGTAATAATCCAGATATCAAATTTTGGTTAACAGATCCTTAAACAGTGTATTCAGGAGTACCTTTCCTGAGATTTTGACCAAAATCTATTTTGTGGCCAAAAACCCTGTAAGGGGTAAGCCTTACAATTTTTGGCATTTCGGCCGAAAATAGATTTTGATCAAAATCGCAGTATAGGTACTACTGAACATGCTGATTAAGGATCTGTTAACCAAAATTTGATATATGGATTATTGCTTGTTCAAATGATTTTTAGATTATTTTAATTACTTCTGCAATGCTAATTACTCGCCACTTATGGGTTTTCGAGGTCATTTCTTGGTGCTTGTGTATTATTCTGGATGTAATTAAATAGTTAGGCACATTAAATTTTAGTTCAGAGAGAAAAAGTATTTTTGGCCAAAAATTCTTTAAGGCATAAGACTTACAATTTTTGTCATTT
>NW_024742774.1:0-10239 GCF_018991925.1 Homarus americanus
TGTGTAGTGTAGAGCGACACACTACCTGGCTGTGTACAGTGTAGAGCAACACACTACCTGGCTGTGTACAGTGTAGAGCGACACACTACCTGGCTGTGTACAGTGTAGAGCCACACACTACCTGGCTGTGTACAGTGTAGAGCGACACACTACCTGTCTGTGTGCAGTGTAGAGCGACACACTACCTGGCTGCGTAGTGTAGAGCGACACACTACCTGGCTGTGTAGTGTAGAGCGACACACTACCTGGCTGTGCAGTGTAGAGCGACACACTACCTGGCTGTGTACAGTGTAGAGCGACACACTACCTGGCTGTGTAGTGTAGAGCGACACACTACCTGGCTGTGTAGTGTAGAGCGACACACTACCTGGCTGTGTACAGTGTAGAGCGACACACTACCTGGCGTTGTAGTGTAGAGCGACACACTACCTGGCTGTGTAGTGTAGAGCGACACACTACCTGGCTGTGTAGTGTAGAGCGACACACTACCTGGCTGTGTAGTGTAGAGCGACACACTACCTGGCTGTGTAGTGTAGAGCGACACACTACCTGGCTGTGTAGTGTAGAGCGACACACTACCTGGCTGTGTAGTGTAGAGCGACACACTACCTGGCTGTGTAGTGTAGAGCGACACACTACCTGGCTGTGTAGTGTAGAGCGACACACTACCTGTCTATGTAGTGCAGAGCGACACACTACCTGGCTGTGTAGTGTGAGCGACACACTACCTGGCTGTGTACAGGAGAGCGACACACTACCTGGCTGTGTAGTGTGTAGAGCGACACACCACTGGCTGTGTACAGTGTAGAGCGACACACTACCTGTCTGTGTGCAGTGTAGAGCGACACACTACCTGGCTGTGTAGTGTAGAGCGACACACTACCTGGCTGTGTAGTGTAGAGCGACACACTACCTGGCTGTGTAGTGTAGAGCGACACACTACCTGGCTGTGTAGTGTAGAGCGACACACTACCTGGCTGCGTAGTGTAGAGCGACACACTACCTGGCTGTGTAGTGTAGAGCAACACACTACCTGGCTGCGTAGTGTAGAGCGACACACTACCTGGCTGTGTAGTGTAGAGCAACACACTACCTGGCTGCGTAGTGTAGAGCGACACACTACCTGGCTGTGTAGTGTGCAGGAGCGACACACCTGGCTGTGTGCGAAAGTGGAGAGCGACACACCTGGCTGTGTAGTGTAGAGCGATACACTACCTGGCTATGTAGTGTAGAGCGACACACTACCTGGCTGTGTACAGTGTAGAGCAACACACTACCTGGCTGTGTACAGTGTAGAGCAACACACTACCTGGCTGTGTACAGTGTAGAGCAACACACTACCTGGCTGTGTACAGTGTAGAGCGACACACTACCTGGCTATGTAGTGTAGAGCGACACACTACTTGGCTGTGTAGTGTAGAGCGACACACTACCTGGCTGTGTACAGTGTAGAGCGACACACTACCTGGCTGTGTAGTGTAGAGCGACACACTACCTGGCTGTGTACAGTGTAGAGCGACACACTACCTGGCTGTGTAGTGTAGAGCGACACACTACCTGGTGTGTAGTGTAGAGCGACACACTACCTGGCTGTGTACAGTGTAGAGCGACACACTACCTGGCTGTGTACAGTGTAGAGCGACACACTACCTGGCTGTGTAGTGTAGAGCTACACACTACCTGGCTGTGTAGTGTAGAGCTACACACTACCTGGCTGTGTAGTGTAGAGCGACACACTACCTGGCTGTGTACAGTGTAGAGCGACACACTACCTGGCTGTGTACAGTGTAGAGCGACACACTACCTGGCTGTGTCAACATTAGCAGCTCCGCTCTCGTGCGTGCAAGAATGTCACCTGCCGCTGGTCATTACATCCGGTAAGGTGTTGTGTTTGGTACACATGTCACAGCGGTTGGCTTTAGTATTGAATATTTCCTGTTTACAACTATCATTATGGTGAATATATATCATAATTCTTTTTGTGATTTGTAACGATAAAAATGCACACATATACATCCACGTACAAAGAAATCTGTGCATGTATAAACGCGTGCGCGCACGCACGCACACGCACGCACGCACACGCACGCACGCGCACGCACGCGCACGCACGCACACGCGCACGCACGCAAACGCACGCACGCACGCACGCGCACACACACACACACACACACACACACACACACACACACACACACACACTTTTCTACGGTTCTCGTAACATACAGCTCATTATGTATTTCTTTCAAAATTATAAAGATTATCTGATTCGTGTTTGTTTATTGCTGTACTTGTTTTTTTTAATATTGCGCCTGTACATAGAATTAATAAATGTTATGCTAAAATCTTTCAATCGTTTATAATCTTATTTACACTCTCACATAAAGGGAAGCCGCATCAACGTAAGGTTTAGTTCATAAAATATATCATTCAGGAGATGAGTTTGTCCTTTCAGCGAGATAAGTTCTCAATCTTCGTGTAGGTTTTATGGCTTTACGGTGATGGTCCTATGAAGAAATTACTCCTCAGTTTTACCGCGAAACATTAAAGGTGCGAGGAGTTGTGTCCGGCTCTCTCTCCATCCAATGAGTCTAAGAAACTCTGCTGGTGTGTTGTTGTTCCATAAAACTTTTACCTCTAACATTACCGGATTTTATTAAGGGATTATAAGTGTTACCAGATGCGGCTTGTCAATAATATTTCAGTAATTTTTGTTCTCATTAACTCATTACATGGAACTGCTTTTGAGCGACCGCCCACGGTATTTAGTTAAAGCCCTTTGTCTGTATCAGTTATATACAACACGGTGTATTTGTCATTTAGTTATAGCACTTATGTCTTATTTGGTTACAGTACTCTGGCTATTTCATTTGTATACGGCACAATATCTGAATCATGTAGTTGCAACATCATGTATGTCATTAAACTAAATCTCTCTCTCCCGCTGTATCACTGGTTGTAAACACTAAGCAGCAGTTGTGAGTTAAATGAGGAATATAACTTCCACAACAATAGTTCCACTTAGAAACTTTACGTGTTCAACTTTTCAGTGCACAGAGACGCGATAAAAAAATATATATTCCAAATGCATAGTAATTATTTTCTTATATACTTAAAAACATTAAATATTTCAAAAGTCTACTATGTATATATATTTGTACTCGTTTTACAAATACATTTATTAACTTAATTCTATTGAAACTGATTAATCACAATTGTAGGGTAAATTTTGACTATTTTAAAGAAGGAAGCAACTGCAGCAATTTGTTACCCTCAATGTTTGGAAGCAAGTCTGAATAGGAAAGCAACTCATCATTAGTCAAAAAACACACTAAAGGCGCCGCCACAACAACGAATGACAATGTATCGTGCCTTCTGGACATCCACCCTACGCCAGTACCTCCAATGATGGTGACTGATTGATAACGAAACCCACTTTCTTGTTTATTTAAATGCATGAAAAACAAAATAAGCTTCGAATTGTTCTTTATTTGCTGAACCACTTAAGCTTGAAGAGAAAATGTGCTTTATAGACCAGAGCCAACAAGAGTGTTTTGAACGTAACTACAGTGCTTCGAACGTCACTACAGGGCTTTGAACGTTACTGAGTGTTTAGAAAGCAAATACGATGCTTTGAATGTAACTGCAATGTTTTGATCGCAACTACAGTATTTTGAATGAAACTACAGTGCTTTGAAGGTAACTAAAGTACTTTGGAGGTAACTACAGTATTTTGAACGAATATACAGTGTTTTGAACGTAACTACAGTGTTTTGAACGAATATACAGTGTTTTGAGCGTAATTACAGTGTTTTGAACGAATATACAGTGTTTTGAACGAATATACAGTGTTTTGAACGAATATACAGTGTTTTGAGCGTAATTACAGTGTTTTGAACGAATATACAGTGTTTTGAGCGTAACTATAGTGTTTTGAACGAATATACAGTGTTTTGAACGCAACTACAGTGTTTTGAACGAATATACAGTGTTTTGAGCGTAACTACAGTGTTTTGAACGAATATACAGTGTTTTGAACGTAACTACAGTATTTTGAACGAATATACAGTGTTTGAACGTAACTGCAGAGGTTTGAACGAATATACAGTGTTTTGGACGTAACTACAGTGTTTTGAACGAATCTATAGTGTTTTGAACGTAACTACAGTATTTTGAACGAATATATAGTGTTCTGAAAGTAACTACAGTGTTTTGAACGAAAATAGTGCTTTGAACGTAACTACAGTATTTTGATCGAATATACAGTGTTTTGAACGTAACTACAGTGTTTTGAACGAAAATACAGTGCTCTGAACGTAACTACAGTGTATTGAATGTAACTACAGGTCTTTGTACGTAAGTGCAGTGTTTTGTGTGTGACTCTAATGTCTTGGGTTAACCTATAGCGCCTTGTATATGTTCAAAACACGGAGATTTTTCTTGTTATAAGCCGACTCACTACGGCAGTGATGCGAGAGTAAGTCACTGGCACGGGCGTGAGTGCTGAGTGATAGCGTGAAAATGTTCTGTCAGTCTAGTCAGGAAAGCTGTCCAGACAGATGTTAAAGGCAGTCAAAAAACATGCAGCTCGCTCTATCTCAGGATTATAATTTATGTATCGATTGGCTACCAACAAATGGCGGATGAAATTTAATGTGGGCAAATGCAAAGTACTAAGTCTAGGAAATGTAAACAGAGAAACCATATGAACAACGATATTATAGAGAAATCCAACTGTGAGAAAGATTTAGGAGTAATTATAAGTAGGAATCTTAAACCAAGACAACAATGCGTATTTCCTCGAAACAAGGTTAACAAAGTATTTGGGTTCATACAAAGGCGTGTAAGTTACAAGACTAGCGAGGTTATCCTAAAACTATATCTTGTGCTTGTGAGACCTCACTTGGATTACGCGGTTCAGTTCTGGTCACCGTACTACAGAATGGATATAGAATCCCTAGACAGCATTCAGAGGATGACAAGACTAATCCCGGGCATTAGGAACCTTGAGTACAGAGACAGGTTAAAGCATCTTTTTGTGCACTCCCTCGAGAGACGTAGAGTGAGGGGTGATATGATCGAGGAGTATAAATGGAAGTCAGGGCTGAATAAAGGAGCGATCTCGTAGCAATGGTTTGAGATTGGACAAATTTAGGTTTAGGTTTGGAAATAGAAAAGTGGGTGAGTGGGACAAGTTACCGAACTTCATCATTAACTCGAACACGCTGGGTAGCTTCAAATATAGGTTGAACGGATATATGAGCGATAGGGGTTGGGTATAAACAGGGCTGCCTAGTACGGGTCAATAAGCCCGCTGCACTTTCGTTCATTCTTATGTTCTTATTACTATTCCTTTTAATTCTATTTCTGGCTTATTTTTATACTATTATGTTAAGCTTTGAATGGGTTTTCCTGGGATATGTACAGTATATAGCAGATATGTAAGTACTGTGGTTCTCGCCAATGTGTAACACTGAATTATGCTTGTATGCAATACTTCGTGCTCCTCTGTAAAGATCAACGCAGAGTTATATTTTAGAATATCAAGAAAGTTTAAGCCTTAGTTGGCCGGACATTAGCATAGTTTACTGTGGAAATTACTGAGCAAACACAGAAGGTTGACGGCAAGAGAAAGACCTCACCCAGCACAGTGACCTTTGCATGACCTACTGGCATAAAGTGTACATGAAACACCTGACCAGGACACTGAACTGCCACACACTTCTCCATCCAGATAGTGAATGAGTGTTGGTTGTGTGTTATTGGTGGGTGTGTATCACTGGACCATAAGCCTGCTGGACCATCAGTTGTCCACACACATGTCCTCACACACAGGCGTATAGACGCGCACATACCACCCGCGCGCGCACACTCTCTCTCTCTCTCTCTCTTTCCATGTTTTACTGATAATATAAATAAGTATTTTGATCGGAATGGAAATAAACCACAGAAAAATATTAAATCATTTTGCCCAATGAAATTCTGAATCTATTATTGAATAAATAATGGTTACGAGTACACGTTCATAGCCTATGTAAATTGTAATCCCATTTACTGTTTATCAAAACTTTTCAAATTAAAAAGAGAAATATACAAAAACTACTCACATTTTTAGTACTTATTATATGTATGTCATATATGTTAAACGAATGAGTTTTAGGTCCACCAATATCACGTTACAATGTTTGACTCGAGGCACACACAGCTTGACGCATCCTTGACCACCGAAGGGTCAAGACGTACCTGGCGCTCCTCTCGGAGCAGCCAGGTCAACTGTTAAGTTGGCCCATACCAACTCCCTCCCCTGAACCCTCCTCCCCACCGGAATATTAACAAGTTCTCGCCAGAAGTTACAATTTCATTTAGGAAAGGAATGGAACCAGTGTTAAACAGAGGTGAACAGTGGTGAACAGTGCTTAAGTCAGCGAGAACAACTCATCAGTAACAGTCGTACCCAAGTTAACCTTCACACATTGAGGTCCTAGGTACCCAGTGATAACGGCCCGTGAGACCCAACAACAACCAGCGATATGTTAATCATTCTACGATAGGAAGGCCTGGGACCACACCTCACTCATATAACACCTCTGTGAGGGAATTACTACACCACGTCAGGTCCCTCATAACACCATCTGTGAGGGAGTTACTACACCACGTGAGGCCCCTCATAACACCATCTGTGAGGGAATTACTACACCACGTGAGGCCCCTCATAACACCATCTGTGAGGGAATTAATACACCACGTGAGGCCCCTCATAACACCATCTGTGAGGGAATTACTACACCACGTGAGGTCCCTCATAACACCATCTGTGAGGGAATTACTACACCACGTGGTCCTTCATAACACCATCTGTGAGGGAATTACTACACGAACTCAGGTCCCTCATAACACCATCTGTGAGGGAACTACTACACCACGTGACGTCCCTCCTAACACCATCTGGGAGGGAGTTACTACGCTACGTGCTTGCTGTTCAACACCTACAATAATCTGTATGTTCACTGTATGTTCCTTTACCTTTCTCTAATGAAGGCTTTTGTTAAACCACCAATGTATGTAATAAGTCATTTATGTCCAATGTGTATTTTCAGCCTTCGGGCTGCAGAACTTTTTCAATAAACCGTCAATTATTATTATTATTATTATTATTATTATTATGTTTTCCTTTTCACGTAAGACCGTGTTGGAGGTGGTGATATATCGGCTCGATGCCCCTTGAAGCGATTTACAGATTATTTTAAACTTGGCAATAGGAAAGTGGGAGGGGGGGGGCCACTGGTATACTTCGCCTCTGCTCAATTAGATAATAGTGATGATCCGATTAAATTTAGCGGTTTACTGATGAATTTTATATCATATAATTTGCTAAACTGTTGTCAATGTATGAATATTTATACAATCTTTATTATAATATTCTGTAGGTTCATAATGACATCTGGGGACATTTGTGTCTGGCTTCGTTTTGACGGCGGTATAATTATCCTTAGTTCAGCAATACTAATATAATCTTACTCGCTTGGTATTATTGAATTTATGCCTTTCTTATGGACGTAAATATCTGCCATGGTCAATATTATGAGAGCAATAAACATCTCCAACGATGTATACTGACAAGATCAACCAGAGTGATAGCTTCCACCACCAATACTCGGTCACCCCTCCCGAATGTCAACCATAATAAGAATTGGCTTATTATAAAAATCGGTCGTTGTTATTTCTTATAGCAAGCGTCTATCCTCCTATTCCACCCTCCTACTGCTCTACATCCACCTCCTGTTCTACATCCACCTCCTGCTCCACCCACCTCCTGCTCCACCCACCTCCTGCTCCACCCACCTCCTGCTCCACCCTCCTCCTGCTCTACATCCACCTCCTGCTCTACATCCACCTCCTGCTCTACATCCACCTCCTGCTCTACATCCACCTCCTGCTCTACATCCACCTCCTGCTCCACCCACCTCCTGCTCCACCCTCCGCCTGCTCCACCCTCCTCTTCATCCCTCAGCTTAGAACACAATCACAGTTAGTCAGGAACTCTTCGGGAAGCTGTTGTGTCTTGTAAGGATTAAAGATAAAGTTGGTGAGAATTTTTTATTCCTATAATTTTTGAAGACTATATAATATTCTGAAGAGTATAAAAAAGTAAACATTGTATTTCATAAACTATAAAATCATAACATTTACTTATAATTACTCCGAGAAAATAGTAGTTAGAAAAGGCGTATGTATTTACTTTATTTGAGAGAGATAGGCGTAGCGTCACTTGCAAATCTATTCGACTACAGATCACTTGATGGCGACACGGAATGGAAATACTGCAATGTTTTGTTGCATTCCTACAAGACGTTTCCAGTTTCTTGGTAAATAATGATTCCTTGTTTAATTAATTCGCTGTAAGATAGTGCACACAACAGTACTGTTAATAATATTGTATTTGTAAAGAAAACAGAAATATCACGGCTGTTACTGATGAGTAACGTCACTGTTTACCGAGACTTTAGAGTGAAGGGGACGGAGTAGACTCAGGGTTTCTAGGCACAGTTTCCAGCGATTTATATTTCTTTGCTCTCTAACAAGTGGTCTCCCTGAAGCCTGGTGTTGCCTGATTATGAACATAGTATCTCGGTTAAAGTTCATAATTGCAAAATGTTAGTCAGTGAATCACAACTGTCTCTGGGCACCGGGTCTGACCGACAGCTTCTCATAACAACAGTCGACCTTCAGCCTCATCATCAGCAGTATTTTGACACAATCACACTGTATATCTTGACCAACACTGATGGTGTTTATGGCGCCTCATATATTGAGAAACCTTATACCAGTGTGAACTTATAAACTGTGTTATATAGTCTCATATCTTTGACTTGTGGACGATGAACTAAAACAGAGTTATAACGTCTGGCAAGACATTAAGGCGCCACAAACACTCGAGCGCGTTTAAGGCACATTATAATGATTATTATACAGTACTGTGTGTTGGGACGTTGCCAGGGGGTCCTTCCATATAACTATTACTGTTACAGTTATGTATAAATTGTTGGTGTATCAGACGGGGGGGGGCGCTAGAGTTTAAAAAAAAAAACGTACTTACCTAGAAATGGTCACTGGGAGTAGAAAGTAACATGACTATTTGTGAGATAGTTGCAAAAAAGTTGAAAATTTTTAAGATAAATACCCCCATGTCAAGACCTGGAACCATTGTTGTGGTCCTTCTTCCTCCACAGACTCTTCCAAATACTCAAGAATCAATCAATCCTCTGCCTTCTCTTTCATGGTTGGGTCTATATCACACACAGACCCTTTAGATTCATTCGTATCGGTTTCATGTTCTGGTTGGTACGGAGACAGATTCAAACATCTGAAGCAGGCAGTGCAGCAATAGCTGGCTGGGAGAGTTAACGAACTTTTGGGTGAGACTGCACCCGAACTAGCGTTACGTTGTTGGGGTGTGGAGGCCCGAGAGAACTGCGTCCTAACCTGGGACGTGGGTAGTCTCGAAACACACAGGTCCCTTCTACACAGGACCCGCAAGCCGTGGCTGAACAGGAAAATATAACTGCACGTGTAACCCAGAGGAACCTAAAATACAGATCGTTTCAACGGATAATGTGACCATAACCTCAAACGGACTTCAAGCTGGAACATTGGCATTACCGAGACAGAGAAGAAATCTTTGAAATTATGAGTGAGAAAAATAGACATTATGGGATCAGCCAAGACAAACTGGGGGGGGGGGGTGCTGACCTGATCGATCATATTGTTATATGCCTCACTGTGTAATAGACTGAGACAGAGAAACAGTGTGGTCATCATCATAGGTCCTATAATTATCTAATAATATACCTGTATGTAAACAAATATAATTATCGAGCTCCTGATAATATTATCTGTGGAAGTTGGGTCGCAGTAATAAATATAGGCAGATCTAAGTAGTCGTGTGGGCGATAAAAGAATTAATATTGAAAATGCTGTACTTCAAGACTATTTGGTAGTAGAAATGACGAAGGAAACACCTATAGTCTCCCGTGTAAGGAATATTAATCATGAACATCTATTTCTTCCATCAACAATATACAAATATACCAGGTATCGCTGGAACACGCACATTACAATAAATCACCTGTCAAGAAACGTCAAGGTGTCGCCAGGGTTGTCACTGACTCGGATCACCACTGTTTCTCAGGAATTAACCTCAAGGTGAAGATTGGTAAACCATCCAAGGCTGACAAGAGC
>NW_024742775.1:0-18276 GCF_018991925.1 Homarus americanus
ATCAGTACTTCGTTCAGTTGCATGTGCTCATTCTGTCATAGGTGAAATACATACCAGCACTTTGGGTCTTTTTGTGTGTGTGTGATTTTTATCTGTGTGTGCGATTTATGTGTCAGCTTTTTTCTTTTTTCCGAGAGATTGTTTTAATGGGAGTGTTTGGGGGCAGTCTTTGACCATCGAGTCGGTAGTGAAATGTGGCTGGTGGAATCCGTAGAGTTTATCAAATGTGTTTATCGTGGTACAGTATTTGATTTTATACAGTATACACTCTCTCTCTCTCTCTCTCTCTCTCTCTCTCTCTCTCTCTCTCTCTCTCTCTCTCTCTCTGAAAAAGCTAGCATGTACACTATAAACACTTGCATAGATGTGTGTGTGTGTGTGTGTGTGTGTGTACGTTATAAGTTTTTATTCGTGTGTGTTTCGAAGGATAAATAGCTGGATGAGAAGGAGGAGGAGGGAGGAGGAAGGAAGGAAAGGTGTCACGGTAGCTAATGGACTTATTCGTCATTTTCCTCCTTCCTTCTTCTTCAATCTTCATCCTTTTCCTCCTCTATTCTTCCTCATTCTCTTCCTCCTCCTCCTCCTCCTCCTCCATTCTTCGTCCTCCTCCTCCCCTGCTTACAGTCTTCTCATATTTTGTTTGGATTCTCTCGTTTACACTTTTCTTCGTGTCCTTTACGTCAAGCGTGAGCCGTGTCAGATGTCAGTCAACCAGAGTCCTTCAGAGGATTTCCAGAGTCAGCAGCCCAGTGTGATTGTGATGTCAATGTCAGTCAGCAGAGTCGAATGTCGCTAAATATCACAGTTAGCAAATTCAGCTTCGGTAATGTGTCAGCAGATTCCTATATCTCTGGACTCCATTGTCAGCAGAGTCCACAGTGTCAGCCAGCAGGGTCCGATTTCAGCATAGTTCACGGGTGTCGCTGGTGTGTAAACCGATCAGTGTCAGCCTAGAAACTGGTGTCATCTTTACGACATTTGGAGAGAGAGAGCGTGCGTGCGTGCGTGTGTGTGTGTGTGTGTGTGTGTGTGTGTGTGTGTGTGTGTGTGTGTGTGTGTGTGTGTGTGTGTGTGTGTGTTGTATTTTCCATTTCAGACAGCTGGTTTGGGTGAACTGAGAATGGGTGGTGGTGGGTCGTGTGTGTGTGTGTGTGGAGGGAGGTTGTTATGGCAACGTATCCCCTTTCTCTCCTTGCCCTCTTTCTCTATCACCCTTTACCCTCTCTTCCCTCACCTCTAACCTATTTCCTTTACTCCCCCTTTCCTCTAAACTTTTATCCATTTACTCTCCCATTTCCCCTTCCTTTCCTCGTCCCTCATCTCTCACCCATTCCCCTCGACTCTCCCTTGCTTCCCTTCTTCCCTCTCCTCTCCTCTTTTCCCTTACTCCCCTCCTCGTCCTCTCGCTGAATGGATCAGGTGTACCATAAGGATGCCATCCCTAATTCTTGAGAGGGTCTTCTGTGACTCTTGCATCTGAGCTTGGAGGAGGAGGTGGAAAGGAAAGGAGAAGAGGAAGAATATGAAGGGGGAAGAGGAGAAAGTAGAGGGGGAGGAGGAGGAATAGATAATCAGAAGGAATAAGGAAGAGCCAATAATTAATTAGTTCTTTTCCTCTTCTTGTTCCAGTCTTGATTAGTCCTCTTCCTACTGCTCATTCCTCTTTCTCCTGTTCTGTATTTCTCTTTCTTCTTCTCTACACTCCTCTTCCTTCTTCTATACTCTTCCTTTATTCTCTATACTCCTCTTCCTCCTTCTTTATACTCTTTCTCCTCTTCTACGTCTCTTTCTTCTCGTCTTCTGCATTTCTCTTTTTCCTCTTCACCTCTCTTCCTCTCTTCCTCTCTTCCTCCTCTTCACCTCTCTTAGTCCTCTTCACCTCTCTTCCTCCTCTTCACCTCTCTTCCTCCTCTTCACCTCTCTTTCTCCTCTTTCCAACCTCTCTTTTCTCCTCTTCAGCTCTCTCCTCCTCCTCTTCCTCCTCTACACTCCTCTTCCTCCTCTGTCTCCTCTTCCTCCTCTATCTCTCTTCCTCCTCTACACTCCTCTTCCTCAGGGTCACTCACCTGTCTTAGCCCAGGTGTTCACTTCTCAAGGTGAAATTATCAGTATAGTGGCTATTGTGTCTTCCAGGGCGCCCTTTGTCTTCTTTGGTAATTGTCTTTTGTCTTCTTCAGTGATTGTTCTTTGTTTTCTTCAGTGATTGTTCTTTTGTTTTCTTCAGTTGTTCTTTTTTTTCTTCAGTGATTGTTCTTTGTTCTTCAGTGATTATTTTTTTGTCTTCAGTGATTGTCTCTTGTTTTCTTCAGTGATTGTTCTTTTGTCTTCTTCAGTAATTGTCTTTAATATCTTCGCCAATATTTATTCATAGTTTCTGTATTTTGGTTCATTATACTTCACAACTTTGTCACGTTAATTTCCTTCTTTTCGTCAACTTTTCATCCTATTATTATTCTGTTAATGCATTTATTTTCTATTTTTTATTCATTAATTAATTCCTTTTTTCATTCACACTTATTTTATTTTTTATTAATTATCCCTCATTGGCTGTGCATTTATCCCAACTTCCGCCTTTGACCTTACGTTAAGTTACACCAATGTGCCGCTGAATGTGTTTCGTCTTGCCAGAATCAGTAGGAAGTCGCAGCAAGCCTCCTCCCTCTCACCTCCCCCTCCCCCTTTACCTGCCTCTCCTCCCTTACCTCCCTCCCTTTTCCCTCCCTCCTCCCTCCCTCCCTGCACCCTTTCCTTTGAGCGGGAACGGAGAGAGAGAGAGAGAGAGAGAGAGAGAGCATTGCTTATGTATGTGTGTGTGTTTACCCTTCTGATTCTGTGTCTTTCTGTTTATGCTTGTCAGTCCTTTGTCTGTCTCCGTCCATCCATCAACTTATTGTCTTTCTCAAGATAACGTCGGCCATTACTTTAATATCAGTCTCTCTCTCTCTCTCTCTCTCTCTCTCTCTCTCTCTCTCTCTTATGCAGATAAAACTACTACTAAAATATTTACACGGTGGGTGAATTACGTTCAATCTCGGCCTCTGAGCCTCCGACCCTCCAATTGTAAGCTTTCATGGGTGAGGCAGGGGGACCTTCTTAGGGGTCAGGGGCGCCTCGAGAACACTAGCTTGGGTTTTCGCAGGCTCTCAGCCGGGCATGTAGGAGCCAGCCAGCCAGGTAACCCGCCAGCCCGAGGAGGAGGAGGAGTAGGAGGGAAGAATTACCTGAAGGCGAGGTACTAGCAGAAGATTTGTACCCTGAAATAGGTAAAACAAATAAATAAATAAATCTCTATGACATTTGGTTTAGATTTCAAGGTTAGATTAACAGGAAAGTGTTGTGTTAAGTTAGGTTAAGGGAGATTTTGGGTGAGGTTAGGGTAGGAAGTGAGAGGTTAGGTTAGGTTAAGTTAGGTTAAAGAGCTGGCATAAGAGTTTCGTTATTTTTTATTATTTCTTTGTTCACTACAGCTTATAACGTTTGTACCGGGCAGGAAAATAAATAAATAAATGAAAATAATGAATCAAACATATTGGAACCATAACTGTCGTGTTGTCGTATGAATATTATGACGTCATGTGCTGTTTTATTTTATTATTATTATTATTTTTGTCAGTCCGTAATAACATGTAGATCGTTATTTTCTGTGAGTTAATTAATCGTAACAATGAAATAACCCCGCTGTCTCTCCCCTCCACTCCCCTCTCCTTCCTTCCTTCCCTCCTCCCTCCTTTCTCCTTCCCTCCCTTAAAAAATAAGAATGTTTTAACGAATTTGTGAATATGGAATTTTACTCGACCAAAGTTCATTCATGACGGTCTAAAACTCTGAAGGGGAACGTGCTGCGAGCCGGAGAATAGACCTTATTTTTAGAAGTACACTTGATATTTTGGAGTAAGTTGGTTTGTTCCTTAATAATTGTATCTTAAACACTGTACAGTATATAGTGATTATGAAGTGTAGAGGGATGTGTACATGGTGGATGACAGAATGGATGGGTGAGTGGATGAATGAGAGGGTGGATGACTGAGCGGGTGGATGAATGAGTGGGTGGATGAATGAGCGGGTGGATGAATGAGTGGGTGGATGAATGAGTGGGTGGATGGATGAGTGGTTGAAAGAATGAGTGGGTGGATGAATGGATTAATGAGTGGGTGGATGAATGAGTGGGTGGATGAATGAATGAATGGGTAGATGAATGAATGAGTGGGTAGATGAATGAATGAGTGGGTGGATGAATGAATGAATGAGTGGGTGGATGAATGAATGAGTGGGTGGATGAATGAATGAGTGGGTGGATGAATGAATGAGTGGGTGGATGAATGAGTGGGTGGATGATTGAGTGGTTGAAAGAATAAGTGGGTGGATGAACGAGTGGGTGGATGAATAGTGGTTGAAATAATAGTGGGTGGATGAATGAGTGGGTGGGTGGATGAGTGGATGAATGGATGGGTGGATGAGTGGGTAGATGAATGGGTGGGTGGATGGGTGGGTAGATGAATAGGTGGGTAGATGGATGAGTGGGTGAGGAACAGTTCTAAGGGAAGAAGGGGGAGGGAAGGGAGCAAGACTCTTTGAAAGCGTTGTTTCCTGCGGGGGGAGAGGAGGTGGGAGAGAAGGAGAGGAAGGAAGGAAGGGAGGGAGGGGAGGAGAGGGGCAGGAGGGAGAGAGGATGGAAGGGGGTATTATGCGGTGCTGTAATGAGATGATTTAACCTGGCCTTGTAGTTTTCTTGTGACGCTGACATCATCAGTGTACCCCTGGACATCATTAGTGTGACGCTGGGCATTATTCTTGTACCCTTGGACATTATTAGTGTGACGTTGGACATATTGTGTCGGCCGCCTGGAAGTTATTTGTTCGTTTCAGAGCCTTTACCGATTACGCCTCCAAGACTCTCTTAGCTGCTCCCTACAAACCCTCAGTTGTGATCCTGGAGACTAACCAACGGCTCATTGAAGGAGGAGCTTGGTCGTTTTAGGCAGCGAGGATGAGGTCTTTGAAGGTCTTTGAAGGTTTTAGCTGTGTTTTGGAGGCTTATATAATGAGGGTCTTGGAAACTCTTAGTCATTTATTTGAGGGTTGTCGTTGATGAGGGTCTTGCAGGGTCTTTAAAAACTGATGGACGCTTGAAGATATGTAATCAAATTCCAGTAAACCTCACTAATGGCTTCCTGGAAGTTCTTAGTCGAGTGCCGAAGGCTTATTGACAGCCTGAAAACTCGGTAAGCCATGATGGTACAGGGATAGAAGCTCTAATGTTCAGGGGGCTCCACTGATGGTGAACAACCTGGAAACTATGAGCTGTGTCTCAGGGTATCGTGCTGATGTTAAGGCTTGGAATCTCTCAATTATTTTCCAAGTCGTATCACTGACGACCGCGGCGGCCTGGAAATTCGTAGGTGTGTTCCAGGAAGGTTTTGTCCCCCTTTACCTTGAGTTTGTGGGGAAAACTTTGTTGTCGTAAATCCCCACCGCTGATCCTTCTGGTCCCATCCCTCAGGACCTGCCATCCTCACAGATCCTGGAAACATCTCCCTCCTCCTCCTCCCCCTTCCTCCTCGCCCTCTCCTCCCCGCCCTTCTCCTCCTGCTCCTCCTCACAAATCTTTTGCTACTTTTTTTCATGGTTTTCCTGACCACTATATCTCAGACACACTAAGAATCTGGGGATTCTCCTTCTGTCTTCTCTTAATACAAGGACCTCCAGGTTCTTGTCCTCTACTAGTATAAACCTCTTTTTTCCCTCCGACTTTTCATCTCGTGTACCTGTTAATGACTTTATCTTTTATACAGCCACGTTAGTTATCACTGTCCCTCTCACCTGTCACAAAGCTCTCTTTCTCACCTCCTCTTTCCAGCTGGTAGTTTAGAAGGCTTTATTTCTATTCAGATCTCGCCTAATGGCTTACCTTGCCACATTACCTGTCCCTCATTTTCTTTAAAGGTCCTCCGCCACATTCCAGCAGATGGTCAAGGTGTTCAGTTCGGTCCACCTGATGATTTGACACCTCACCTTATTTCACCTGTTGATTAAACACCTATCCTACCCTACCCAAACCCCCTTCTCTTTTACCCTACCCTTCCTACCTTACTCTTCCTACCCTACCTACCCTATCCTTCCCTACCTACCCCTACCTACCCTACCCTTCCCTTCCCTACCCTTCCCTACCTTCCCTACCCCTCCCTCCCTACCCCTACCCCACCCTACCCTACCCACCCTACCCTGCCCTACACCTACCCTACCTACCCTACCTACCCCTCCCTACCTCCTACCCTACCCTACCCTACCCTTCCTTCCTTCCTTCCTACTTCCCTACCCTTCCCTTCCCTACCCTTCCCTACCCTTCCCTACCCTACCCTTCCCTACCTAACCCCCTTCAGGTAAAGTGGGGTGTTTCTTCATCAGGTGAAATACACTAGGGTGACTAATCTTCAGGTGGTCCTTCAATTCTGTCATGCCAACAAGTTCTTGTGTTTCCAGCTACTGTGTGGACTTGTTTCGTTCCTTTCTTGTTCCATGTACATTACCCACACTGCCCTACTGTCTTGGATTGCTACTTGACACGAACCTTTGGAATATAATTAATCGTTCCACTTATCACTATTACGTAACGAAACCTTTCAGATATAACACCTCCACATATCACCTTTGTATTATGTAACAGACTCCACATCACTATTACGTAACAAAACCTTTCAGATATAACACCTCCCACATATTACCTTTGTATTATGTAACAGACTCCCACATAATGATTTGTAACGAAACCTCTCAGCTATATAACGTCAGCACAGTATTACCATTCCTAAAAACAAAACACCATCACATATAATAATTAATCTCACCTATGGATTTATCTTTGACGACATTAAGCATTAACCCTTTGACGATGATGATAATTTAACCTTTTGAGGACTATTATTTAACCTTTAAAGACTACGATTTAACCCTTTGATGACGATGATTTCCTCTTCAGGACCAAAGGGTTCAAAAGCCTCACCAAGAAAGAATATTACCTTTAATATTTAATACACGTCACATAAGCCGTAGTTCAGTAATTTGTGGTTGCTTAACTGTTTGATCTCAGTAAACGAGTTGTAAAAGTGGAAAAAGGGTTTTAAATTATATAGATATGAAAATAACGCTAATGGGTGACTGGGTGAGGGTGATTAAGGCTCGGATGAATAGCCTCTTCTTTAACATCGCCAGTGGTCATTAACGCTGGAGAGAGAGAGAGAGGGGCACACTCAAGATAATCGATGGGAGGCCTTGTGTCCAGCTAAGTAATTAATCATTAAGACACTGAAATAAGTAATTGTGAAACAAGTTGATGGATGAGACACATGGATGAATGACGAGGGAGACACGAGCTGGATGGATGGATAACAATAGACGCAGATAGATATAAATTAAAATAGCAATAGACATGGATGGACTAAATAAATAGATAGATAGATAGATAGATGAACATCGATAGTTGAATAGAATGAGATAGTGGATAGAAAAGAAAATAAAAGGATGGACAGTTAATTGATCACACACACACACACACACACACTCACACACACACTCACACACACACACACACACACCACACACACACACAGTTGAGAAGTATTTGGTTGGTCATTAAACCCGGATCAAGATGACTGGGATTTACATTAGGCTGATTCAGACTTGTTTTTGGGGATAAAATGTACTTGTTTTATTCAGTTTTTGTTTCCTCCCTTGTCTGTTTTCAAATTGATTTAGTGATTTTCATTTCTAATCAGACTATATAAACATTGCGATTTTATTTATTTTTTGTTAATGTCTTGATAAAAATTCTACCGGAAATTTTAAATTGTTTTTTATTTTTTGGTTGGTTTTTTAACCTAAGCGATTTTAATGTATTTTTGGATAAGTTCACTGGCTGGATAGTTGGACAAGGATAAACCACCATTAAAAGCTGAAATATGGATTTCGGACTATAATTGTGTGTGTGTGGGTGGGTGTGTGGTGTGGTGTGTGTTGTGTGTGTGTGTGTGTGTGTGTGTGTGTGTGTGTGTGTGTGTGTTTTATGAATATACTTGGTTTATGATTTAATATTATTAATAATTCCCTTTTTAACAAGACATAAACACGGTCTAGTAAGCTTTCAGCCCTCTTGCGTCATAGTTGGGTTAGGTTGGGTTAGGTTTTGTTTAAGTTAGGTTGGTTAATCTTCATAGGTAATTAGCTGAGGTGATTCCATTCCGCTTAGTTCATCCTTTACAGCATGGGCATGCAGACACATTAACGGACATACATGGGGCATGGACACACATACACGATAACGGACACACACACAGACATTATGGACCCTACACGGACTTATACGTACATAAAACATACGGACACATTAATTTTTACGCTTTCGCAGCACGTATACGAACACGAGCATGCTGGCTTATCATTCCAGCAAATACAACTTGTATAGAGATGAAACGGAAATCCTACCACGAATTAGTTTCAAAGGGTTAGGGTGAGTTACAGATACTATAACTGGAACAAAAGTTCGATATTATAATTAAATCCTTCACGTTACGATATCTGAACACGTTAACTGAGTTTGATAACACATAGAAGGTGTGTATCAGTCAATGTGGGAAACTATTATAACTTCTCTCTAGTAATGTAATTTTTGAATGATGTCGACAAATTCTATAGAAAAACTTTGCAAGATAATATTTTCACATTTAGAAATATCTATACAGGGAGAGATGAGACACGTGTCATGGTCGAATATATATATATCAAGCTTCTGTCCCCACTTGAATTGACTAGAATGTTAGGAAAGCAACATTTTTTGAACTGTAGGAAGTCTCTATGATGGAGAGAATAGACAGGAATAACTCTTCTTTACTTACGGTTCACAGTGTGTATAGTACTAGGTATTATATCTACCGTATTAATAACACATTCCCCCTCTCTTCCTCTCCTGCCTCTCTCCTCCCTCCTAGGTAAGGTCAGGACCACTAAATGAAAGCACCCATAAAGGCTTTGTGTTACATGATACACCCTCGTGTGTGGCGAGCATCAAACACTAACTTGCATCCGTTAGTTAAAAATATTATGTAAAAGTAACTTCATGCGGAGATTGAAAAAAGTGGCGTCTAGTTTACTGCAGTCTTGAGTGTGCCATTTCGACGTCATTTCCATGCTTTTTCTTGCTGTAAGCTCCAGTGTTGAGGTCTAGATACGTTCTTAAATCTTCCCCTTTCGTTGGGAAGAGATTGACGTGAAGCAACTCTTTGAAATCTGGACCAAGTGCTGGTTTATGGGGAGGTAAATTGATTGGTATGTTGCCTCGTGCTGGGGAGAAAATTATGTGTGTGAATAACTATAACTGTGTATGAGAGAGGGTGGGGATGTATGGTATGGTGGGAGTGTGGTGGTGTGAGGTTGGGGAGAGATGGTGGTGGAATGGGGTGAGATGGGGATTAGGGGGGAGAAGCTAAGATGTGGTGAGGGAGGAGGGGTTGGAGGGGGGAGTGGGTGGTGGGGGGGAATAAAGAATGAGATGGGTGGGAGGGGTTGGTGGGTTTGGGGGGGGGGGTGTGGGTTTGGGGGGGTGTGAGAGGTGGTGGAAGGGCAGGATGAGGGATGGGGTTTAAGAAATGTGAGAGAGCGACAAACTATCTGTCCATAATCTCTTGTTACATTAAAAGCCGATTAATGTGTGTGTGTGTTTGTGTGTGTGTTTGTGTACGTGGTTTAGATTAGATGATCATTTGGTTCGTTGGCTGGGTGTGGTTTTATATAGGTTGGACTCTCCTTGGGGTAGTAAGCAGCTGGGGGCGGGTTGTATGAGAGATCTTGGGGAGAGTGGGGAAGAGGAGGCTAGGAGAGAAGGAAGAACTAGGGGAGAGAGAGGGAGCTGGGCTGCGGGAAGGATAAGACGAGGGAAGAAAGCTGAAGTTGGTTCTAGGAAGAGGTGAGAGGGAAGGAGGAAGCTGGAAGAGGAGTGTGGTTGCTCTCCAATAGCCTGCTGAGGGACGAATATGCTGCAGACATGTTGCGTAATCATATCGATAAACGACAGTGGGCAGGTGATGGTGGTCTCTACCTGGTGTGATGGTAATGTGTTTCTTTCGCTTCGTTGCTTAAATTTATTTTTTTCCATTCGTTTCCTTCATTCTTATATTTTGTCTTCCTCGTTTTGTTCTATCCATCCTTTTTTAATTTCTTCCTTATTTGGTTCGTTTCATTCATTTTATTTTTTATTTTTTATTTTCTTCTCCATTCTTTATATCCTTTCTTCATTTCTTCGTTCCTTTCTTTATAATTCTTTTTCTTTCTTCCTTCGTTTATTGGATTTTTCTTCGTTTCTCGATTCGTTTGGTTTTATAACCTTCCTTCATTCTTTCCTTCGTTTCTTTCCTATTCTTTGCTTCCTTGGTTTCCTTCCTTCCTTCTTGGCTCCTTCCTTCCTTGGTGTTGAGTATTTCTCCTTCGTCCATGTTATCTTTTTATTTCGGCTTTAATCTCAATTGCTCTCTCTTCCTTTCCCTGCCTTCTCCTTCTCTGAAGACATCACTTTCCCTTCTTTCTTTTGTCTTCCTTCTTCCTTCCTTCCTTCCTTCCTTCCTTCTCATCTTTGACAATCATCTCTCACGCTTTCAGTAATCTCCTTCTCTTCTTTCTTTTCATCTGTCGCTTCTAATATAAATCTCTCCTTCTTTCATCCTTCCTTCCTTCCTTCTCGTTGACATCACTCTTTCCATCCTCGTTCTACTATGTACTATTAAAGCTCTCTCTCTCTCACACACACACACACACACACACACCAGGTTTAGGTAATATCTTCGTCACTGTGGAGAAAAAAGGAGGGAGAGGCAGGGAAGGAAAGGGAGAGAAGGGAGAGGCTGAACTACCAATCAATGGATCTCCGGATCACCATAAATAACTTAAAACCTTGTGACTTGCAATATTTGTCATTTCACTAGACTCTGCTTTTACTTTTTATGTCTGTCGTAAAGGAGGCCACACACAGCAGTCAGTGGGGCGAGCAGACGATCGTCGGGGCGGCGAACGATCGTCAGGGGCCCATAAATTTGTCGTTTTTGATGGTAGATGAGAGAATGCCAGTGTGTGGACTGATTTGATGGTGTGTTTAATAGTTGACTGAATGACTGGCTTGACTAACTGATAGACTTGACTGCTACTGCTTAATTGACGGCCGACTGACTGACTGCTAGACTTGACTACTGATAGATGACGTGACTTACTGCCGGCTGGCGGCCAACACTGGGACTTGACTAGCAGATGGAGCTTGGCTGACTTACTTACTGAATTGACGACTGACTGACTGACTGATTGATTATTATACACACACACACACACACACACACACACCACATATGAGGAAAAGCATCATGTACTGAAATAATCTGTGATTTGGTATATTGTCAGTGTTAGGGAACGTGTAACCAGAGAGTGATACGCCATCTGTGTATATACGTATATGATGCGTATATATTGCGTTATGATTAGTAGTGTTGTGTGTGTGTGTGTGTGTGTGTGTGTGTGTGTGTGTGTGTACTTTATATTAAATGTATGTGTATAGTGTCTAATTATCCTTTTAATATATGAAATTATATATAAAAAAATAGTATAATCTCTATAATATGAGATATATTATAGTAAATATATCTACCTTTTGATATATTATTGGGAGATTTAACGTGATTATACTTCCATATAATGTATAGTCTTCCTCTATAATTTACCACTGATATAAATTACTATTGTCTCCACCTGCTGTTGTCTCCACCTGCTGTTGTCTACACCCTTTTACTGCCATTATTTCCTCTGCTATTTGCCTCCCTCCTCCCTCTCCTTCCTTTCTTTTCATGTCTTCCCTCTCCCTTGCTCCTCTCTCTCTCTCTCTCTCTCTCCTCTCGGTGTCCTTCATCTCCGTGTTCTGAATATTTTACCACCACATAAATCGTCCTACCAACCTGTATCTATAACTCCCAATTTCACCTAATTTGATATTGTGTCAGTGGAGGATAGATCAATGTGGATAGATGGGTAGATGGATGGTAAAAGATGGATAGGGATTAATAGATGGATAGAATGATAAATAATTGTAATTGGATAAGAGTAATAGATGGAATGGTGATAGATTTATTAGTTGGTTAATTGATAGATGGATAGATGGAGGAGTGGGAATTCACCTTTTGTCTCTTGAAGTAACTCTCTCTCTCTCTCTAGCAATTTTCACTTTTAATAGCATAACTTTCATATTCTTTTACACTTTTCTACTCTATCATTTTCTTCCTCTTACTTTCCTCTCTTCATTTTAACAATTCATCATCACTTTCACTCTGGTACTTATTCACTCACGTCAGTCACTTCCTTTTATACTATTTTTTTTTACTTATTAGTGTTACTCTCTCCTTCCTCTTACTTTCCTCCATCTCTTTTTTTACTCCTTTTAAACTTTCAATTTTACTTTCATACATAACTCTCTGTCCACTTCCTTCTTTCACCTAAATTCACTCACTTTCCTCTCCTTCCCTCACTTCTCTAAGTTTGACTCATTTCCTTGGTAATTTCGGCTCTCTCCATTTCTTTCTCGACTTTGGGAACTGTTTAGGAAGCTATTGCTGCTCAGATATCCATTTAAACTTTGAAAGAATTAATGATAGTTTGATTATAACCTTTTTGGCAGGGTCTGCTAACTGAGGGGTGGGAGGGATCGAGGTGGAGGAGGAGGGGTAAAGGGAGATGGGGAATGGGGTAATGAAAGGAGGGTTGAGGGAGAAGAAAGATGGGATGTGGGAGGAGGAGGAAGGGAGGGTAAGGGGATGGGGAGAAGGTAAGGGGGGATGGGGAGAGGGAGTAAGGGGATGGGGAGAGGGTAAATAGAGATGAGAAGAAAAATAGGGTTGAGGAAGGATGAGGATGATGGAATCGAGGAGGAGGAGAAATGGGAAGGAAGGGGAATGGAGAGGAGGATGGTGGTACTATCTTCATAAGGTTTAGTGGGTGATAGGAGGAAGAAGAGGAGGAGAGAGGAAGGGTGAAATGTTGATGGAGAAAACGGAGGAAGACGTGGTGGAAAGTGGGAGGAATTATGAGGGAGAGGGGAAAGGAAGAGGAGGGGGAAAGGAAGAGGAAGGGGAGGAGAAAGGAAGAGTAAGAGGAGGAGAAATGAGAGGATTAGAAAGGAAAGAAAGAGGGAGAGAAAAGAGAATAAGAGAAAGAGGAGGGGGGAAGAAAGAGGAGGGGGAAGAAAGAGGATTAAACTCGTCAATACCCTCAGGAGTAACTTACACAGAGTCGGCCACAAAGGGTTGAACACTGGAGTGACGTCACCTTACTACAATCCGGTTAATATATATATTTTTTAATTTTATCCACATTGCAAGTTGGGTAATAAAACCTTATCCGGACTCTATACTGAACAGGAATTAAAGTCAGACTTCTTTCTAAACCGGAAAAAAATAATCCCGCTTTGTATGTCAATTGTTCTGAAAAACCACAAGTCACTCTACAGAACAGACACATTCCTCCCTGCCCTCACTCTATCTCACTCTGCCCTCCCTCCCTCCCTCCCTCCCCGCCTACACATACAATTACAACGCCTGGGAAACATTTTTATTTATTTTTTAACATTTTAGAATACAAAATTAAAAATAATATTAAAACACGACTAAAAATCACATTATATAATTTTTTTTTTCTCTTGACCAACGCCACGACAACAAAAGCTGATGTCAATACTATTTAGAAGCTGTTTTGTTGACGCCAGGTAAGCTTTTGTACATTTCTTCATTATTATCAAACAACACGAATATTTGTTTTTCTTCTCATTCTAGGAATCAATTGTTCGTGTACAAAAGGTGTTGCTGAATAGTCATTGTAACATGGCAGTACATTGTGGTGACCTCTTGTATTAGTGAATATTTTTTTATATAATTTGTATAGGAATGTTAAAGAGATTTCCTGATAAACGTACGACGTAGGTGTGTGTGTGTGTGTGTGTGTGTGTGTGTGTGTGTGTGTGTGTGTTATAAACAAAAAATACGTCTTTAATCAACATCACTCTTCAATAAACGCTAGACAGACAGATAGATTTCTCGTGAAATCCTTGAACTGATTTTAAACAAACTCACAGTGTATTAATTCTCGGAATCCTTTGGCCGATTTTGATTAGATTTTGTGTAAATTTTGATCGAGTCTTAAGAACAAAGTAGAAAAGCCAGAATCATCCTAAAGAGATTATCATCGTTCATCCTATTTTCTCGGATGCTGGACTGTGTGACGGGTTACAGGAAGGTAAAGCGGGTCATGTTATTGCTGTGTGTGGTGCTTATTACTGCCGGCCCTGGGGGAGTTGTTACACCTCCCACCTAGTGTGTTGTTATTGTTATTGTTGGTGTTGTTGTTGGTGTTGTTGTTGGTGTTGGTGTTGGTGTTGTTGTTGGTGGTGTTGGTGTTGGTGTTGTTGTTGTTGTTGGTGGTGGTGTTGGTGTTGGTGTTGGTGTTGTTGTTGTTGGTGGTGGTGTTGGTGTTGTTGTTGTTGTTGTTGTTGTTGTTGTTGTTGTTGTAACAAGAAACAGACCACTTGGAGATGACTCACACCCTAATATCACCTGATGATTTGAATTAACTTTACACTGGCCCAAAAATTGCCAGTTGTTGTATTGAAAGTGGTTGTAAGTTGTGTTAGGTTAGGTTAGCGTTAGGGGTGGTTATTCTTAAGGTGAAATAAGCTAGGGGGAGGGGGGTGCTAATATTCAGGTGATCCCAAGAAAAACACGTAAGTGGATGACGTGACCAATAGACCTGTAATGATGGCCCGTGATCATGACTTGGCGCTGAGGCTCATGGGAGATACTGGTTGACCTAAGTTACTCTGCTACAAGAACAAGATGAGGAGGAAGGTTAGTTCAGTTTGTTGAATTACAGCGGAGTTTTGTGGCGTTAAGGGCGTTATTGGAGAGGTTTTATGTGTGAGTTATTATAGAATGTTGACAGTACACCTGGAGAAAGATAGACGACAGGTGTTGCTAATGACGGTAGCTTGGCGGAGAGATTTGTGTATCACGTGAAGATTAGGCATCCCATCGTATTTACCTGATATTTAAATAATCAAATGCTAACCTAACCAACATAATATGACATAACATATAACATAACCCTCACAAGGTAACAGTAGGTTGTGTAATCATCAGATCAAATAAGCTGGGGGGGGGGGGAATTGTCATGCGACCCGCCTGTGATTACAATTATTAAACGTCAATTAAAATGATCACGAAGGATCCACGAACACAGAGATATAAAATGCCTTAAATTAATCTTCACCGGCCAACAGGATTAAATATGGCTTAAGTCAAGCTGAACATGACGGCCTTCGATATCTTGCCCAGGAATAGACTAAAATATGTAACTAATATAATAAAATACCATCACAGATATACCAAGGACTTCGTAAACTGTTTTATACAGGGGGTAAAGTTATTAACCACGCCATACTTAATCGAGCTAAGAGAAGACCCACTGATAATATTACATAGAACTGAGCTGCTTACGTTAATATTGAACACCTCAGCTGATTTCACCTGATGATTAAACACCTTGATGTTAACCTATCTTAACTTAACCTAACCTAACCCTTCCCCCCCCCCCTCCCCCCCAGGTAGAGTTAAGGTGTTGATTGGTGAAATGAGTTGGGATGGATAATCTTTACGCGAACCCATTTTTTTTCTTCGGGAGTAACCATGATTTGACCAGTTCTCGAGGACACTGAAAAACTATAGCTCATATTTATAAGGATCCTAAAAATAACGCTGTGGCTAGGAACCAACATTACATTAATTCTCAATAAGTAGAGTGGAAACCTGGCAGCTGGACGTAAGCCACCACACGACCGGCAGGAGTGGGCCAAGTTGTTTACATGTGATGGTAACGACACGACCAGGGGGAGAACAAGTAGGTGGTAAGTCAATACTAGCCATCAAAAATCCAGTTCAGACTCTCAGCTTTAGCCAGTAAAGATGAAGTGACAGAACCCTCAGGGGTGAGGAGAGATGGCATGGTCGAGTCTGAACCCGAGATAAGGAGATTTAAGGATCATCCGCCATATACAAGGTCTGTGGTGCGTCTTGAAGGGTCCTCTCTAGATGGTTGTTTAATACACCTTCAGACGACTCGTGTGTGTGTGTGTGTGTGTAGGATATATTCAATCGTCCCATGTTGTCCCGCCATGGTTTCAGTGCTTGTCACTTGATTGTGGTGTAGTTTCTTTGTCGGAGAAAATGTCTTATATTCTTCTCTTAGCTTGAAGTTGATTTCTTCAACCCTTCTCCTCTGTTGTTCGTCTTCCCGTGCGCTAACATCTGTAAAGACTCTACATAGTATAGGTATGAGTGAGCAACAGTTGCCACAGTGATACTCATATTCACAAAATGTATGGCTCATTATTTCAATATACAAACGGCACCGTTAGGATTGAAGTAAAAACCAGCCCACATTAATATATATAAAATAAACAAATGCTTGACAATAATGACGACTACCCTCCCTACCCCCCAAACAAGGGCAAAGCATACATTGGACACAGACTTAGTACACATACATTGCGGTTTAACAAAACCCCCAATAGAGAAAAAGACACCACAGTGAACATATAGATTAATATATACCAGACATGTAAGGAGAGTAAAACACCAGACACGAAGTGTAGAAACTCCTCACAGATGGCAAAAGAGGGGCCTGAGATAGCAACCCACAGATGGTAAGAGGAACTTCACACGATGATGCTAGCAAAACATTCACACGTGGTGCAGAAAACCTGGGACACCACGATCCACATGACCCACCTATTCACGAGGTGAGGTCCCAGCCCTCAACAGAGTCTCAGAAGTATAACTGCACCGGGACCCCACTGTGGAAGGTAAACTATTTAAGAAGACTCAACCGCCGAGTTGTTTTTCACTGAGTTACACTGTTCACCACTATTCATCACTGGAACCATCCCCTACAAATGAGATAGCACCATGGCAAGAACTTTGATAGTCCGGTGGGGAGAGGTTCAGGAGTGAGTTTATCGGCCAACATATAAATAAATAATAATAACAATTAACGGTTTATTGAGACGCAGCCAGAAGCAAAAATATACAGTTACATATTTGGGAATGGGTTACAATTACAAATAACATACAAGAACATGAGGACAAAAATAAAACATATAATAACTAGCTTGGAAAACTCAAACCAAAGTTCATTTCAAATATAGTGACAAAAAAGGAGTAGTGTTTACTGGAGTGAGTACACTGATTTAAAAGTTATCGATAATTTTACAATGGCTGGGACTGGGCTGTTCATAGAGACAGCTCGGCACAAGGGCTGGATGCGACAGGTGTCAAGACAATTCCTGACCAGGATCTCTTAGAGATGGTGTCGTAGAGACGCAGAAGCTTCACCAAATTTGCAGATAGGCCGATGATGGCCATGAGAGTCCAAAGGCTCATAAAGTGTGTTGCACTTGACATGTGGAGTAGGAAGTGGAGAATAACCTGCATGGCCCTTTGCACCTTTTTCTAGGTAAGCTTGTGCATTTAGAGAAAAAGACCAGGGGAGGAGCAGGTGAGCTTGCAAAAGGAATGTTGTGTAAACACTGGAGGAGTGCAGGAACAATTTATGGGACTTGAGTCGGCGAGAGGAGGTGAGACGGAAACTGAGGATTTGATAACTTCACTGACGTGTGTGGTTTCTAATTTAGTTTGTTGTCTATATGTATGTATGTGTGTGTGTGTGTGTGTGTGTGTGTGTGTGTGTGTGTGTGTGTGTGTGTGTGTATACTACTGTACTTTTTAGGATCCTCCACGCAACCCAACCTATTATAGTTAAGTATAGTAGGCTAATTCATTTTGTTAGTATGTGTTATAAATGAAATGTATGTTATTATTAGTTAATATTATTATTATTAATATTATTATTATACATATAGCAGTAGTATTATATTATTATTGTTATTATTATTACATAATATAATACTTGCTGCTCAGGATTTCCTCAGAGATGGAGGATGGCCATTGGCGGCGGTGTTGTTTATAATTCCTGCCCGATTACTGATTCCTTATTCACCGAGCCAGAGCTGGCGGGCGGCGTGTTATGTGCCACGTTTTTATATTTCCTATTGGGCGTACCAGGCTGGGGAGTAGGAGATTTGCTAAAAGAAAGTTTGAGGGAGAGCACACCTTTTCTCTCACATACAGTTATCTTAGACCATCTACTAGTATA
>NW_024742776.1:0-25000 GCF_018991925.1 Homarus americanus
GGTGTGTGTGTGTGTGTGTTAGCGGCGGCCATAGGTTTCCTCGTCAACACAAGTGTGTATACATCGGTGGGGTGATCCTCTGAGTGTGCGCTACCTGCTCACCCCAGGTAATGAGACACCAGGTGTGGTTGACTCAGTCCCCGCCCCTACACACACACACACACACATTACTACTACTTTGTTTCACTGGGAATAGAATATAACAATCATCCACCTATAATACAATGATAAATCCTTCCATCAGTGTCCGCGGTGGTGGACAGGTGGGAGTCAAGGTACTGGAGGTGAGTAACATAAGAGAGGGTAGTAGTGGCGTTAAAATGGTTAAATGTCGTGAATTACAGTTTGGTTTTACACTATTGTATCAGTCACTATGTATAGAAGAGGACGGTACACAAAGTAATTTCCATGCGTAATTTGTTCGTATCTGTTGTACCTGTAGGTCGCGTACCTCCAACACTATCTTAATCTCCAAAGCTCTTGTCGGCGTATTTTAAACGTATGAAGATATTTACGGCCGTGTTACTAAACAACATCTTCCCTTGAAGAGGGTCGTCATGTTCAACCCGAGTTTTAAACTAAAACTAAATGAGTCCTGAGGGACACCGCAGTACAGTACTTAACGGGGTGGGGTGGCGGTAAGATTAACTAATTCTAATATTATAAATTAATTTTATTGGAAGTAGTTAATCTTACCACCACACCACCCTGTTAAGTACTGTACTGCGGTGTCCCTCAGGACTCATTTAGTTTTAGTTTAAAACTCGGGTTGAACATGACGACCCACTTCAAGGGAAGATGTTGTTTAATAATACGGCCGTTAGAATTTCCGCTCGACTGCACATATATTATATTGACAGACAGGGTAAGAAAGTTCTCGTTTGATGCTCAAGTGTGTTGCCAGAGGTGGTGTACCAGCCCTCACACACTCACCTATCAAAGCTGATGCCAGTCTCAGCCTCACATCAAAGATACTGTTGAGATGAGTGTGTGTGGGTGGGGAGTGTGTGGGTAGGATGATAATAATAACAATTAATTTACGGTTTATTGAAAAAACATGGCTACCAAAAGGCAGTTGTGGTGTCGAATAGCAATTCGCGGACGAGGAATCTGGGGTGGAAGTAGGAGCCGGTGTCGAGGATGGTGCAGAAGCTTCTCGCCAAATTTGCAGATGAGGCCGTGGTGATGGTCAGAGAGAGTCGAGAGGGTCAGTGTGTTCAACGCTTCTTAATATGTGGAGTAGGAATGGGAGAGAATAATCTTGCATGCCCTCTTTTGCTCCCTTTCTAGGTATTTACGTTGTGTGGCATTTAGGGAGGAAGACCAGGCAGGGGAGGCATAAGTGAGTTTGGGAAGTATGAATGTTAAGTAAACACTGAGGAGCTCAGATGTGGGAACTCCGAGGGACGTGAAACGACGGAGGAGATGGAGACGAAAACTGGAGGATTTGACAACTTCACTGACGTGTGTTTTCCAATTTAGTTTGTTATCTATAGTGACGCCGAGGAGCTTCGTGGAGTCTACAACCTGGAGTGTGTTGAGGCCCAAAGTAATGGAGGGAGGTGGCACAAGGTCAGAGGAGAGGTTGATATGTATAAACATGGTTTTGGTATGGTTGATGGTGACATGGTTGTTGGGTTACCATGGTGGTCACCTCTTCCGCCTACACCTCCGTTGGGGTCTTATTGGAGCTTTGTAAACACACACACACACACACACACACACACATATGAGCGTAATCAAAGGTATCATTATTGTCGAAAAATTATGCGAAAAAGGGCATCAAAGGCAAATAAACGCTTAACAATAGGTTTCCTGTATGTGGAGGAGGAGGACAACAAAAGCTGGGACAAGTTGAGCTGCAACCAAGGGAGGGAGAGAGGAAGGGAGGGAAGGAAAGGAAGCGGAAGGGAGGGAGGGGGAGAAGGAGGGAGGGAGGGGGGAAGGTAACCCACTTACTTGGGAAAGTTTGTCCTGAAGTTCATAATGAGGCCAAAGTCTTTTATAGAGAAGCAGATCGTCTCACTCTCTTGTTGTTGGTTCAATGTGATGTTTAGACACTCTTAAACGGTGAGGACCCGTGACAAGGTGAGGACCCGTGACAAGGTGAGGACTAATGACAAGGTGAGGACTAGTGACAAGGTGAGGACTAGAGTGACAAGGTGAGGACTAGTGACAAGGTGAGGACCCGTGACAAGGTGAGGACTAATGACAAGGTGAGGACTAGTGACAAGGTGAAGACTAGTGATAAGGTGAGGACTAGTGACAAGGTGAGGACCCGTGACAAGGTGAGGACTAATGACAAGGTGAGGACTAGTGACAAGGTGAGGACCCGTGACAAGGTGAGGACTAATGACAAGGTGAGGACTAGTGACAAGGTGAAGACTAGTGATAAGGTGAGGACTAGTGACAAGGTGAGGACCCGTGACAAGGTGAGGACTAGTGACAAGGTGAGGACTAGTGACAAGGTGAGGACCCGTGACAAGGTGAAGACTAGTGACAAGGTGAGGACCCGTGACAAGGTGAGGACTAATGATGAAACTTTTTCTTAGGTTAGGTTAGATTAGGTTATATTAGGTTAGGTTATATTAGGTTAGGTCAGTAAGAAATCATGGCCAGTCTTAAAAACATCTATTCCTAAAGGTGATAACCGTCTGATGATGGCTCCTAAACTGACCTACTGTTGGGTCGCTTTGTTCTGTCGTTATTAAGAAATTAAATGTCACAACACACACAAAGGGAGACTTTTTTCTTCTCTATGAACCTATTTGTTGTAGGGCAAATATTTCCCTTGTGGTGAAGAGGGAAAAAAGTCGGGAAAAAAATCAGAAATGGTCAATATTCAGGTCTTATTTTGTACTATATTCAATAGGCCTTTCCTGGGGAGCTCATAAAACGTGTGTGTTGGTTACGTTGAAGAAATTATAGATATTATATTGTCTATTTTAACAAAGTGTATTAAACATGGTGTATTTTGGTTGTCTTGGTGGCTGGGATGATTTTTTTTTGTCTTATACTTTAAGGAGACTTGGAAATGTTTGTTTTAAATTGGTGTCTTTTCTTGATAAAAACAACCAAATAGTCTCTACATTATGAAAATAAAGCTATTTACTTTGTCAGTAGTATTAAACCTGCATGTGTTGGTTGTCCTTTTCAGTGGTGGAAGATTGTTTTGGTGTCTCCATTAAGAAAATTTATTGGTATGACTGTTTTAGTGCATTTTCTTTACACAGGTGTTTTGTATTTGTGCATTTCTTTACACAGGTGTTTTGTATTTGTGCATTTCTTTACACAGGTGTTTTGTATTAGTGCATTTCTTTACACAGGTGTTTTGTATTAGTGCATTTCTTTACACAGGTGTTTTGTATTAGTGCATTTCTTTACACAGGTGGTGTTAGGTGTTTGTATTAGTGCATTTCTTTTACAGGTATTTTAACAATGTAGTGCATTTCTTTTTGCAGTGTTTGCATTAAGTACATTTCTACACGATATTTTGTATTGTCATTCTTTACACGGAATATTTTATTCATCATTTTCTTTGTAGTGTTTTTGTATTAGTGCATTTCTTTGGTGTTTTTGCATTAGTGCATTTCTTTACAGGTGTTTATTGTTGGTGCGTTTCTTTACAGGTGTTTGTATTAGTGCATTTCTTTACAGGTGTTTTTGTATTCTAGTGTTCTTTACACGGGTATTTTTGCATTGGTCATTTCTTTACAGGTGTTTTTTGTATTGGTCATTTCTTTGCAGGTATTTTGTATTAATTTGTTCCTTTGCAGTGTTTTGCATTAGTGCATTTCTTTTGGTGTTTTTAATGTGCATTTCTTTTGTCATTTTTTTAGTGCATTTTCTTTACACAGGTGTTTTGTATTAGTGCATTTCTTTACACAAATATTCTTTCCACCGTAACTAAATTGTTTTCTTTTCTTAATAAACATGTGTGATTGTTTTGATTCAGGTATTTACTTTACACAACATATCTTCATTACAAACTGGAGGAAAATATTACTTATTAACTCAACCTTATTAAACTACGGTGTATTGGCTGCTTTCTCCGCTTTGTCTTTACCTGAAGCTGTAATGGTTAGGTTAGGTTCGGTTCGCATTTTTCATTACGTAAATTTCCTCGTTACCTTGCCAGCATCTATGGGATAGGTTAATGTTTCCGCTCCTGTGTGTGTGTGTGTGTGTGTGTGTGTGTGTGTGTGTGTGCCATAAACTTTTCGTCCATATTGTGTTAAAATTTATATGTTCGCGCAATGATAAAAGTTAAGGTATTTCAGGTATTAAAGAAAACGATGACATGAGACAGTTTTCAAGGGTGACTCCCTTAAATGTACCGTAACATCGTCACCATTTCGATATTTATCCTGCCATGGTATAGGTTTTCAGGGAATGTTTATATCCATTCATATGTGTAATTATCTAATGGTAGTTGTCAGGTAATTATCTCCGCTACACACTCAGGGAAGAGACGAAACTACCCAATTACTGTACACATCTTTATTAAACCTTCGCGTGCTGCTGTTTATCTTATACAATAACAGTAATTGTCTTTGTGTCTTAAAGAAGAACGCATGCGATTGTTTTGTTCGATTGTTTTGCTTCTTTTCCTCATCCCAAAGAAAAGTATCCCCACTGCACACCAAGGGGAAAACACAAAACAAAAAAGTTACCCGACTCACTTTTTTTTAATTTTTACGTGGCTTTTGTCTTTCACTAAACCATCCCGACACAAAAGTTTTCTTCTTTGTCTCTTTTTTTTCTTTCACTTCGATATTCATTTCTTTCATTTTCTGTCTTGCGGTCCTCAATCCTCTCGTTCAATTTCTTCTTTCTTTCTTCTTCACTGTACCTGTATATCTATTACGTCATAATATACCGTTACATCGATAAGTGGTAGTTTGACCTAATTATCAGGATTATACGGGATAATTGTAATAACAAACATGCGTGCCATTATGTCCGCAATTATAGGGCTATGCAAAATAATACTGTATATACGAAACATTATTGCTGTCATTATAGATATAATGATATATTAACAACTAACACATGATATAATGATTATTAGCAATAATAATAATTATGGTTGCCCTTAGTGTAACAAGGATGGCCGGCCCAAGGGCCATCTAGGCGTGAATTTGTTTAAGGTGTAGAAGCTGTCGCCAACAGAACAACCGCACCCTAAGTTAACGAGTTCCATGACCCAGTGTCAAGGAATAGTCCGAAAAGACCGGACAACTCCCCAACTCCACTGGCTAACCATTACCCGCCCACAAAACGTCGCTCGGGTCTAAAACTATTGTTTGTTGTTGTTGTCAAGTTGCGTTGTACCCGGAAGCTGTTGTATGCTCCCCTCCTCTTCTCTTCCATCCCCTCCCCTCCCCCGGCCATCTTGTCTCATCGTCCACAAACGGTAATGGCTTCATCAGAACATCAAAGCCCCCATGAGAGGATGTCCCCTCTGAGAGTGAGTGTCCGTGTGAGTGTCCGTCATTTTTAACTCAATACCTGGCCGCGCAACACAGCACTCGACCCCACTGCCTCACTTCCCTTGTTACCGGAACATCCCAGCAGTGGAACATCCCAACAATGGAACATCCCAACAGTGGAACATCCCAACAGTGGAACATCCCAACAGTGGAACACCCCAACAGTGGAACATCCCAACAGTGGAACACCCCAACAGTGGAACATCCCAGCAGTGGAACATCCCAACAGTGGAACATTCCAACAGTGGAACATCCCAACAGTGGAACATCCCAATAACTCTAGGTCGTGAATACAGTATCGTTACAGGCACATAACTCTGCCTAAGGTCAAAGGTCAAAACATTGTCCAGAATAGATGACATGTTAGAGAATATTTATGACCATTAGACGAAGAACAGATCAATGAGGTCAAGTTTGTGTGTCACTGTTGAAGATCCAGCCAGGTACAGGTCAGGTCAGGTCAGGTCAGGTCAGGTTAGGTTAGGTGTATTTCTGAAAGCACAGGTGTCACTATATTATTTTGGTCATATTTTCACACCTAATCTTTCTTTAATCTTTTTTCTCTGGCATAAAAATATTTTACTCTGATTCTCGTTTTTTTTTAGATTTTTTTTATGGGAAATCATTTTATTTTGTATTAATATAAAGTAAAGGGTTATCTAGGCCATAACCTTTTCAATGGGGTTTAATCAGAGGAGCTTTGATCTGCTTTCGCAGTAATCCCAGTGGTAGGCTACGACTCACGGATTTTTCTATATATATTTTTTTTGTATGTCACCATCTGTCCGTCCGTTCATTCATTCATCCGTCCGTCCGTCCGTCCGCTCTTTAACTTTTCAACCGGAGGAAGGATTTCAATTGCCATTTACACAAAGGTTAATATCAAGATGGCATTGTGTCACGAGCACTTTACCCAGGTCATTTATCATCAAGGTCAAGGCCAAACTGCGAGGCTCTCTGGTCACTTATTATTATTATTATTATTATTATTATTATTATTATTATTATTGTTATTATTGTTATTTTTGTTGTTGTTAGTGTTATTATTATTTTTTATTATTAGTTATTATTATTATTATTATTATTATTATTATTATTATTATTGTTATTGTTATTATTATTATTATTATTATTATTATTATTATTATTATTATTATTATTATTACTGTTATTATTATTATTATTGTTATTATTATCATTTTTACTATTATTATTATTATTATTATTATTATTATTAATACGATACAGATTATTACTGAGAATAATATTAATCTCCAACAGAATCGTCATCATTCCACGCCCGTAAATTTCGCTATTGACATTTCCTTCTGGGGTGTGGGTGGAGGCGGGGACAGAGCGCGTCTAATCACTGCCGCCCATCTTAGCATTGATCCGCCCACTATTGCCGCAGTGTGTCATAGCAAACTCCTGTCACATTCCTAAAGAGGCACATCCCTAACGTCACGTGCAGGTCACTCCTACAGTCCTACACCCTGCCAGCCGGGACTTATTAGTACCTACAGTATCCTATACCCTGCCAGCCTGCAATTATTAGCACCTACAGTATCCTACACCCTGCCAGCCTGCAGTTATTAGCATCCTAACTATCCCTGACGTCACGTGCAGGTCACTCCTACACTCTGGTTGTAGTTATGATTGTCTTGTGTCATTTTTGAGAATCTTGGAACGTATTGTGTACATAAAGGTCAAAGGTCATTAAACACAGGTCACAATCTTGATAATAAAAAAACACATTATTAAACGATATGGAGGCAAAACTTCATATCTAATTGGACTTAAAGCTGTAAGCAGAGTTTAAGGTGAAGGGTCATTAAAAACAGGTCACAATCCTGATATAGCATCTACATTGTTGAAGATGTTGAGGTAAAATCTTCCAGGTAATTGGGACTCTGGCTCTAAATGGTTACCTGTGTAAGTTTTAGGAAAGGTTTGTTTACAAGGTCACGGAGAAAATCCCTGAGCTCTTGTCCCTGACGTCACGTGCAGGTCACTCCTACACTCTGGTTGTAGTTATGATTGTCTTGTGTCATTTTTGAGAATCTTGGAACGTATTGTGTACATAAAGGTCAAAGGTCATTAAACACAGGTCACAATCTTGATAATTAAAAAACACATTATTAAACAATATGGAGGCAAAACTTCATATCTAATTGGACTTAAAGCTGTAAACAGAGTTTAAGGTCAAGGGTCATTAAAAACAGGTCACAATCCTGATATAGCATCTACATTGTTGAAGATGTTGAGGTAAAATCTTACAGGTAATTGAGACTCTGGCTCTAAATGGTTACCTGTGTAAGTTTTAGGAAAGGTTTGTTTAAAAGGTTACGGAGAAAATCCCTGAGCTCTTGTCTCTATAACGATGAATGAACTTTGATCAAACTCTCTCCTCCAAGACGCTCTCCTCTCTCCTCCAAGACGCTCTCCTCTCTCCTCCAAGACGCTCTCCTTCCTCCTCTCTCCTCCAAGACGCTCTCCTTCCTCCTCTCTCCTCCAAGACGCTCTCCTTCCTCCTCTCTCCTCCAAGACGCTCTCCTTCCTCCTCTCTCCTCCAAGACGTCCTCCTCTCTCCTCCAAGACGTCCTCCTCTCTCCTCCAAGACGTCCTCCTCTCTCCTCCAAGACGTCCTCCTCTCTCCTCCAAGACGTCCTCCTCTCTCCTCCAAGACGTCCTCCTTTCGCTCTCCAAGACACACCCCCCCCCACACCCCCTCATCACCTCATTAGTGTGTTGTGTTTCCCCCTAGCTTGGATCTCCCTTTTATGGACCCGACCACCATTATATGTTTATTTTTTAGTTAGTGTTCCCAGTTTCATTGTGTGTGTGTGTGTGTGTGTGTGTGTGTGTGTGTGTGTGTGTATTATTCTGTTTTTGAAGACTATGATGTACTGTTGTTATTACCATCCTGGGGTTGTTGTTATTGTAAGTAGTTGTTGTTGTAGTTGTTGATGTAGGTAGTTGTTGTTGATGTTGTACTTGTTGGGGTAGTTGTTGTAAGTTGTGGTTGTTGTTTTGGTAGTTTTTGTTGTGGTTGTTGATGTAGGTAGTTGTTGTAAGTTGTGGTTGTTGTGGTTGTTGCTATGGTAGTTTTTGTTGTGGTTGTTGCTGTTGTTGTGGTTATTATTTTTGTTATTAATACCATTATATTTGTTGTTGGTACAGGTATCATTATTGTTGTCATTATTATTATTATTATTATTATTATTATTATTATTATTTAACTTCTCACACATTTCATCTAATATTTCCAGGAACTGTCGGGACGTCCAGTGTCGATTCATCATTACAGGTAAAACCACCACGAGTTTATTTACTCTACCGTAGTCAAGCTGGTTTAATCACTGCAGTAACCACTCCTGAAATAGCTCCCTGCTGAACGGACCCGATGTAGCTGTACCTCTGAAAATCTGGTAAGAAGTGAACTTATAATGAAGTATATCTGTCTGCTTCCCCTGTTCTCTCCCGACCCGGCCGACTCTTGCACTAAATTATCAACATTTATTTGGTGTGTGTGTGTGTTTATCGGGGCTGTGTTGTGTGTTTGTTTGTTTATCGGGGCTGTGTTGTGTGTTTGTTTGTTTGGTAGGTGTTTAGTGAAGTGGGAGTGTGAGGGGGGGATTAGTTTAGCGAGCGATAAGTAACCATAAAGTGTGAGAATAGTTGGATTAGTTAGAATTGTGAGGATTAGTTGAACTAGCCATTACAGTGTTGAATCATAAGCATTTGATATTGTAGAGTAGAGAGCTTTGTATCCTGTGTGTTGGCTATACTGTTGTAACTTACTCTATATTCTCTACTTAATTTGGCTGCATATCTAATTATGTATTTGTTATTATTTTTATTGTATTGTGCGAAAAACAAAAACAATAATTGGTTAAGCAAGAACATTAATTGATTATCTAAAATACCTAATAAAAGGGAACATTAACTTCAGGATGAGAAGAAGAGCTGCTGAAAGGCTTTATATTGCAAGGAAAACTTACAGCATACACCAGAAAGAGGTTGGAGGAGGCCTTTGTAGTGTGTGTGTGTGTGTGTGTGTGTGTGTGTGTGTGTGTGTGTAGGGCCAGGCGTCATGAGTCAGCACGTTGATTGATACATTGGATTACCCTCAAAGACCCTCCCTCTCCCTTCCCTCCCTCCCTCTCTGCCGGCCTGCCATCCTCCCTCCCTCTCTGCCACCCTGCCATTCTCCCTCCCTCCCTTTATGTCAGCCTGCCTTCCTCGTTTCCTGTGTGTGTGTGTGTGTGTGTGTGTGTGTGTATGAGTGTGTGTGTGTATGAGTGCGCTAAATGGAAATAGTTCTTATACAATTCATATATTTTTAGCATCATTACTGACCTGTGTTGCCTAAATCAGTTACAGTTTGGTTAGGTTAGGTAAGGTTAGTTTAGGTTAGGTTAGGTTAGGTTAGGTTAGTTTAGGTCAGGTTAGTTTAGGTTAGGTTAGGTTAGGTTAGTTTAGTTTAGGTTAGGTTAGGTAAGTAAATGTCTCCTTTAATGAAACAAAATACTACCATATATGATTCAATTTCCATAAAGCTGTATTCATAAAAGATAAATGTTATCTCTATTTGGCAAAGCGTCACACACACACACACACACACATATCAACCTCTATGTTAGGGGGATATAAACTCGTCAACCTGAAATGTATCGTTGCAGTATATTGATCTGGGAATAAATTATCAAAAGATTAGAGAGTGAATTTTTCCTTCGATGGCCATGTCATTAATGATGTTTTGACTCCTCGCTCTCCGACATCTACAGTGCCTCAGCTAATGTCAGTCAGTTGCATCACCAGTGTTGCTTAGTAATGGATATTGTGTAACCTACGATTATTTAACAAACAATGTGTGTATTTCCCTTGGCTTCAGGTGTGTTCTTGAGCGACAAATTAACGTCTGGGTATCTCTCGTGTGGTGTCTTGTGGTCTGACTCTCTCTCTCTCTCTCTCCGTTAAGGGAGGCGGCGAGAATTGCAAAGGGTCATGTTAATCAGGTTGGTGATCGCCTTACTACTGCCGGGACGAGGCTGGTCAGGGATTGATCCTAACTGGGTTAGCTTCCAACCCTCTGTGAAGTTATTCCATCCACTTCCCCTCCACTCTCCCTCCCCCTCGCCCCCTCCCTCGCTCCTATCCCCCTCCTCCTCCCCACGCCGCCCCACTCGCCACGGCTAAGTGTCCACGCACAGAAGATTGATTGTGAGAATAATGGTGGTACTGATGGTGTCAAGGAGGTGATGATGGTGATGAGGTGGTGATGGTGGTGATGGTGACGAGGTGGTGATGGTGTTGATGGTGACGAGGTGGTGAGGGTGATGGTGATGATGGTGACGAGGAGGGGATGATGGTGACGAGGTAGTGATGGTGATGATGGTGACGAGGTGTTGATGGTGATGATGAGCGAGGCGTTGGTGTTAGTGGTGGTGGTGATAAGGAGGGTGGAAATCGAAGAGGCTGATGGGTATACAACGTGAGATTTACACTTGTGTGAGTCTCACCATTATGTGATTCGTGTTTATTCGAGTCTCATTATAATATGAGTCATTCTGAGGTCAGACTCGTGAGGCTGAATCATATCTAAGACTTACTGGTATGTGTTAATGAGCTTCCCGGCAGCTAAGAGTGAGCCTATTGTGCAATTATTCCCCAGGAAATTTTGCCGAGAACTTGGAGAATGGTTTCGTTGTTTTTTTGGGGGGGCGGCTACAGTTAAACTAAAGTAGGGTGGCCGTGTGGATAGAACACTCGCCTCCTGTCCTTCGGGTTGCTGGTTTCGACCCCGGAACACCCCTAGTTCACCCAGTTGGAGAAGTGAAGGTGGTAAATGCTTGTGTACTGAAGTGAACAATATTGCCATTTGATATTGTTTATTTTTACTTTGAAATATTTATTATATCTTGATTTCATTGATATTAATTCATATTACAGTTTATTAATGAAAATATCTTTATTATCGTTAGCAGACAGGAAATGTTAGAATGGTATAAAAAACTAAATGGACGCAGCGTGTTCTTTGGTGTGTGTCTTCAACCTCGTGAAACCTCTCAGGTCTTGTGTGTGGAACAATAAGGAAGCTTCATAAAGTGCGTGTGATATCACCCCCATCAACCCTATTTATGATTGGTGGAGGCGGACCAGCAGCAACCAATCATAACTCCTTTGGCTGCATGGGAGATAAATACCCGATTCATATTGTTTATCAAGGAACATGAGCTCGAGTGACTGGCATACGGGTTAATGACATATATAGAGGGACTTAAAGTGAAAGATTATATATATTTTTTAAAGGAAGTAATACTGGTCCAAGCAAAGAGCCATGTGGAACGCCATACAAATAGACAAAGGACTGAACTAAGAGTCAATAAAGTAATTGTTTCCTGTTTGACACTTAAGATGGGAACCTGTGTTAGAGGAGACATACGCCAAAGTGTTCTAATTTTGATAATAAAGTGAGCGTAAAACCTGTGACGTCAGAGTCATTAGCAGCTGTGACGTCATTAGTGGCTTCACTGAGGGAGCGCGAGCCGTGATTGGTGGGCGTGATAAGATAAGAGGACGAGGTAGTTACTCTCTAATAGATTGTTGCTCTGGTGATTGTTCGCCTCCCACCGGGTCGATAAGGGTCACAAGGTCACTTACACCCTGTATATCCTACGTCATGACTCATTACTGAAGGAGATCACGAATTTGCTGCGTTATGACTTCAGGAGGTCGCTATATGCTGGGTCATTAACCATCTTCCATAGGGTTATTACTCCCTGCTCTAGGTCATAGTCTGGGGGTCATTAACCTCCTTCCATAGGGTCGCGTGTCTACCTGGTCATTAATACTGTGCTGTCTACTGGGTCATTTGGGTCGACAGGTGCCTTGTTTACTCACACACACGCACACACACACACACACACACACACACACACACACGTAAATATTGTGACTGGAACGAAAAGAAATACAAATTGTAAATCAACTGTGAACCTTTGTCGACGAGTCCTATAGTGTAGACAAATTCGCTCAGATTAGGTTAGGTTAGGTTGGGTTATCTCCCGTTAATCCGTGTTGGGGAGGTATATATCACCCTACAACCTGTATTGGGGAGGTATATATATCTCCCCTAAACTATACAGTACATAGACAAACTACCAGAAGAGTATCGTGTCATCACCCCTAGAAACGACCCCATTACACCACAAGGCCATTAACCCTGTGCCGTGAGTTGAGTGAGAGAGTAACGTGTCGTGAGGTAAATACTGGCGATAAACACGACGCTCATCTATATTCACAAGGGCAGATGTCTCAAGTTTAATGTAATCAATCGCTATACCTGTAAACCACGTTGGAATAATATCTCACTTAGTTAACGCCTTAAGTATACTAAAACACGCCAGAGGTTGGGTTAGGTTAGGTTAGGTTAGGTTAGGATAGGATAGGATAGGTTAGGTTAGGTTAGGTTAGGTTAGGTTGGGTTGGGTTAGGTTAGGTTAGGTTGGGTTAGGTTAGGTTAGGTTAGGTTAGGTTAGGTTAGGTTAGGTTAGGATAGGTTAGGTTAGGATAGGATAGGATAGGATAGGATAGGTTAGCTGTCATGATGGAGATGCCAGAATTTTAATTAACTTTCATGTGGTCTCTTGATATCATTAAGGAATAATTGGTTATAATCTCATTTGAATTAATTAGCGACTAAATTATATTTTACATTAGGCATACAATTAAGATCTATAATTGTCTCGGCTATCATGGAATATGACCTTGACACTGTCACCTTCTGACACCTTCTCTAATGGTGTAAAAGGTGTCATATCATGTAGCAGGATTTTCATTTACTACTGAGGTTAGGGTAGGTTAGGTTAGGTTGTGTCAAGCAACTTCACAATAGTAAATAAATGCTTTTGCTTGTGATGGTGAGTTGGACTGTCTGCCTTTTATGATGAACCGTGTTGCCAGATGTGTGGTGATGAACCGTGTTGCCGTGTGTGGATGATGAATGATGAACGAACTGTGTTAGATGTGTGTGGTGATGAACCGTGTTAGATGTGTGATGAACCGTGTGCCAGATGTGTGTGGTGATGAACCGTGTTGCCAGATGTGTGTGATGAACCGTGTTGCCAGATGTGTGGTGATGAACCGTGTTGTGTGTGTGATGAACTGTGTTGCTGATGTGTGTGTGATGAACCGTGTTGCCATGTGTTGCCAGTGTGTGGTGATGAACCGTGTTGCCAGTGTGTGGTGATGAACCGTGTTGCCAGATGTGAGAAGATGTGTGGTGATGAACCGTGTTGCCAGATGTGTGTGGTGATGAACCGTGTTGCCAGATGTGTGTGGTGATGAACCGTGTTGCCAGATGTGTGTGTGGTAATGAACCGTGTTGCCAGGTGTGTGTGGTGAGGAACCGTGTTGCCAGATGTGTGTGGTGATATCGATCAGTCTACCAGTTTGCAAGTATCGACCAGTCTGCCAGTTTACATCAAGGAATTTCAAGTTGTACACTCCTCTGTTCCTTTGTACTGATGGTGTGTATGGTAGGATGGTGTGAGTGTCTGTGTGGCTCTTATCTAATGATATCTTCCGTCTATCACACCTGTACAGTTACACCCATCTAGTTAATCAAATTCTTTCTTTACTTTTTATTATTTTATTTATAATTTTGTATTTTTTACCTTTGGTTTTATATAATAATGTTGTAAATATAACTTTATCTTTTAGTTTCCACTGTACTTCACATTTGGTACAACCTAGGGATGGTGTTGTGTGTGTGTGTGTGTGTGTGTGTGTGTGTGTGTGTGTGTGTGTGTGTGTGTGTGTGTGTGTGTGTGTGTGTGTGTGTGTGTGTGTGTGTGTGTGTGTGTGTGTGTGTGTGTGTGTGTGTGTGTGTGTGTGTGTGTGTGTCCTCTTGTTCACCTGATTAGCCTGGGTTAGTATCATCAATAAGACTTCTGGTGTAGATGCTCAACCGTGATAGATATATTATTTTTTAATCATCAAAAACTCGGCAAGTAAGTAAGTAAGTAAATTTATCTTTCAGTGAAGTATTTTTATATGTTTATTTCCAGTGACACTACTGATATACGTGAAACTCTTGTATTCACTAACTTCAGAGCAAATTCCTGGAGGCCATTCTAGAAAAAAAAAATTGCGTTTGGATGAAATGGGTGAAATGTCAAACACGAGATGGCTGCCTTTTACAACCTTTGATGAAGAGTTGGGTGAGGCGGAAACCTGACCTGCGCTCTGTGGTGGAGGGTGTGTGTGTGTGTGTGTGGAGGGGTAAGGTATAGTGTGTTGTTGGTTGGAAGAGAAATGTGGAAGTGGGTGGAGGAGAGTGGTAGTGGGTGGAGTGTGGTGGAAGAGAGTGATAGTGGGTGGAGTGTGGTGGAAGAGAGTGTGTGTGTGTGTGGTGTGCTGTGTGTGTGTGTGTGTGTGTGTGTGTGGAGGGGTAAGGTATAGTGTGTTGTTGGTTGGAAGAGAAATGTGGAAGTGGGTGGAGGAGAGTGGTAGTGGGTGGAGTGTGGTGGAAGAGAGTGATAGTGGGTGGAGTGTGGTGGAAGAGAGTGATAGTGGGTGGAGTGTGGTGGAAGTGGGTGGAGTGTGGTGGATTACATTAGTTGTGGCGCGGTAGAGTGATTTTGAGTGGACGATATGACTAATGGTTGCAACGTGATAAAGTGAGTTTTGAGAACGTGACTGACGATGTGAAGGGTGGTGGGTGGAGCGTGGCGGAGGGCGCGGGTGAACAGGTCTGGAGAGCGTGGCTAGCAGTAGGAGTGGTGGGTGGGTGGAGCGTGGCGGAGGGCGCGGGTGAACAGGTCTGGAGAGCGTGGCTAGCAGTAGGAGTGGTGGGTGGGTGGAGCGTGGCGGAGGGCGCGGGTGAACAGGTCTGGAGAGCGTGGCTAGCAGTAGGAGTGGTGGGTGGGTGGAGCGTGGCGGAGGGCGCGGGTGAACAGGTCTGGAGAGCGTGGCTAGCAGTAGGAGTGGTGGGTGGGTGGAGCGTGGCGGAGGAAGGAAGGGAGGGCGGGCGGGGTGGTCTGGTCAGTCGATAGTGAGGTGTAGTGAGGAGTGCACGTGTTGCTGTGAGCTCCGCCCCTCGCTGCCTCCGACACTCGCTGCAGCTTTCTTACCACCTGCAGTAGTCATCAACCCTCGTCTCTGACCTTCCCACTTTTCCGGCGTGAGAGTTTACTTCCCCTCAGTAACTTACGCTACCTCAAGATTGTTGAGTGTCACGCTCCCACACCCACCCCCCCCTTCGTATTCACCCTCTATGTGAATTATTGAACAAATTACTGTCGTCACCAGAAACGTTTGATTAGTGAAATATAACCACTAGATAATATATTAGAGGGATGATGTTATGTGTGAAATAATTGTTAAATATAATAAGGGTCTGTGTGTGTGTTACTGGGAGAAATAAAAACTGTGGCCGAGTCGTATTAACCACCCCAAAATTTCCACCGTTGGATACAAGGTCGATCACTGAGAATAAAAAAACGGTAAGATAACATATAATTCTTTTATTGTAAACATATTGAATGATTGATCCAAATATTATGGCCTTAACTCTTGACCTGTATACGTGTTCGGGAATATGATTAGACTTGTTAAAATACAACAATTAATACAGTCTTGATGTATTTTGTACAACTATAGGTTGTCGTGATAGTGTTGTAGGAGTTGTGTGGGTTGTTTTGGGATTGTTGTAGGTTGTGGGAGTGTTGTAGGTTGTCATGATAAGGTTGTAGGTTGTTGTGGGTGTGTTTTGGAATGTTATCTGTCGAGGGAGAGTTTTTGGTGGTAGTGGGAATGTTGTGGGGGTTGTAGGTTATGGGAGTGTTGTTTGTGGAGGGAGTGTTGTAGGTTGTGGAGGGAGTGTTGTAGGTTATTGTGGCGGCTCATCATGCTTCAGTAGACTCATTCATCTCATCATCATCCTGAAAGTGACGCCCCTGTAGGTGGGATCTCAGCTTTCAGAAGGAATTGCCTCTTGGGACTAGATCCAGGGTGCAGGGAGGATGGTTAGGTTTGGTTAGCCAGAAAAATGCAGAGTGGGTGAGTCAAGTGAGATCCTGAACTCTCTTTTTAGGTTATATTTCTTTATTAAGTATGTATGTATTTATTTTACATTTATAATTATATACATATTTTACAGTGGAGTTGATAATACAGTAATGTGATAAATGAGGGAAGCAATACAACATGGGTAAAGGGACAGTCAGGATTATGTCTTGTCGGCAAATAAATACTTTTTTTTTTACAATAATAATTTCTACCTACGTGATAATGTATGATATAATTTGTTTTGATGGTGTAATAAAAGTGTATAAAGTAAGTTTGGACAGGTGTATCATCGTGGAGCAGTAACACACCTGTAATTAGTAGTCATTATCGTTTACCTCGGATGACGTTACTTTTTTCTTTTGCATTAGGTCAGCAAAAATTTGTCGATGCTTAATCTTTTCATCGCCTTTTGTCGTCGAATTTCTTCCACTTTTTGCTTTTTCTAGTTTATTGTCGTTTCTTATCTCTCTCTCTCTCTCTCTTCCTGTACTTTGCTTATCTTTGTTTGTTTTTCTACGTTCGTTTATTTTCATATTTCTATTTATTTTTCAATCTTCGTATTTTTCTCATTAAGTCTCTGTTTATTTCTGTCTGTTTATTTATTTTTCTGTTTATTTCTCTATGTTTTATATTTGTTTCTGTCTCTGTTTTATCTCTGACTAGGAGGGGAGGAGGGAAGGGGGATGGGAGGGGGAAGAAGAGGAGGGGGTCAGGAGGTGGGGGTATTGATAAAGTGGGGTGGGGGAGGGGGGATTAAATGGGTGGTGAAGGGTAAGGATGTGGTGGGGAGGGAGGAGGACACTCCACCCACCCACCCCCACCTACCTTATCGCCGTTCTCTGGTTTACAAAGTATATTATTTTGTCTCCAAACTTTTAACTACTTCTAAAAATTTCTTGTGCCTTTAGTAACAACTTTGTGTAATTTTATTTATTTTTTCCTCTGGTATATTTACATTTATCGATAACTTAATTTACTTCGTGTTGGGGGCGGGGTCGTCCTTCGCGGGCCGTCCTCGCGGGGGTCGTCCTCGCGGGTGTTGAGTGTTGTGTTTATGAATTGTTTGTTTACATTTTTAAGAAGTTTAAATTTAGCTAATTTATGGGATGTGTGTTTTTGTAGGTCGTGTCTATCCATCTCTCTTTGTTTTTGTCACTAAATAACTCTAGAACAGGTCTGCGGATGTGTCCCGACTTTGGTAGGTTTGATCGACATGTGATAAGGTCCACCTGGTAAATTTCTGGTGGAAATCGGGCGAAAATTAACCGAATGTTGCCATGGTTACCTTTCGCATAATAATAGATAGTGTATACTGTATATTAGGTGTTAAAGAAAACGATGTTATGAGACAGTTTGGAGCGGTAACTGCATTAATTCACAGCAACAGTGTAATATTTACCTTACCATGGTGCCGTGAGGACACAAGGGCCTGTAGTAGATCTCTATATAAACAGACTCATATTTTTGTATATATAATAATGTCATTTGGTTTTGGAACCATTCAGTAAATAATAATTTTTATAATAACTTCAAGAAGACAAAAAAACCTTATTATTTATGTTGTCAGAAGGTGTTACGGTGTCTCAACAACTACTATGGGATTTAAAGCCTTTATACTGAGGGAACAGCACAGTACACTACAACTAGTACAAGAATATTATCCCTCTAATATTGTAATTTACTCAGAGTAAAATTGTATGTAAGAAGAGTGAAGTATTAACATTGCTTATTGTGTTAACATTTACAATACAGTACCTGCTGCCTGTTAGTACTCGACAGTTCAGTACCTGCTAGCTGCTAGTACTCCTCAGGTACTCTCAACGGAAAGTATCTGCAGGGAGGGGTCTGATGGATGTCAGAATGAGCACTGCGACTCCTGTTGTCCGGTAAGCTTGTCAAAATCCTTCGTCCGTTGTGTCATATTGTCAAGCTACAAAAATATTTACAGCTACTGTTTACAACGAGTGTACAAACAGTAGCTCCAGGTAACGCTCTGTGTATACGACGAACTCTTATTATCGTAAATTATTTGACGCCATAAAACTGAACGTAAACGTAAATTATCTCGGGTTTCTGACGTCTTAAGTGTCGCTTAACACGTCACTATAAAGTGTTAAAGTGTCACCCACCACTACACCATAAAGTGTAGCTTGATACAGCATCCGACACTACACACACACACACACACACACTACACACACACACACACACACACTACACACACACACACACACACTACACACACACACACTACACACACACACACACACACACCCACACACACACACACACACACACACACACACACACACACACACACACACACACACACACATTAGGCTCCTAATGGAACTTCTCTCCATTAATCCCCGTAATTATTTTTATATGATGGGTGTGTGGGATGAAACTGTTTTACGTGTCGTGTTAGTCCATCTGTACGTGTCGTGTTAACAAGTCTGTACGTGTCGTGTTAGTATGTTTGTACGTGTTATGTTAACCAGCCTCTGTACGTGTTATGTTAACCTGCCTCTGTACGTGTCGTGTTAACCAGAGTCTGTACGTGTCGTGTTTGTCCATCTGTACGTGTTATGTTAACCACGTGTCGTGTTAACCAGAGTCTGTACGTGTCGTGTTAGTCCATCTGTCGTGTTAACCAGAGTCTGTACGTGTGTTATATGTACGTGTACGTGTGTTAACCAGAGTCTGTACGTGTCGTTTGTCTGTTAGTAACGTTGTGTTAACTAGCCTCTGTACGTGTTATGTTAACCAGAGTCTGTACGTGTCGTGTTAGTCCATCTGTACGTGTTGTGTTAACTAGCCTCTGTACGTGTTATGTTAACCCGCCTCTGTACGTGTCGTGTTAACTAGCCTCTGTACGTATCGTTTTAACCAGTTGTATGTGTGAATATTGTACAGGCATTATGCGGTTAACGTACACTTAACGTACACTCATTTAACGTACAGATTTTCAGGAATGCATCACGTACGTTAAGTGAACACTGAATTACAACGTGTTCTCTGTATATCTGTATGTCGTATGGTGGTTACAGTAGGTTACATTTAGGGTAAGGTTATGTAAGAGTGAATGTGAGTTCCAGTTTTTTGTATTCCAGTTCATATCCAGTCAGTCTCTTTTGAGTGTATCTCTTGTTTGAGTGTCTCACCAGTCTATGTGTAAGTGTGTGTTTCATGACTGTGTTCTGTGTAAGTGTATAATCTTTCTTGTGTGTGTGTGTGTGTGTGTGTGTGTGTGTGTGTGTGTGTGTGACCATCCTCCCTCTACCTTTGGTCCGTTCCTGCCAATGTATAATATTATGGGTACAGGTAAAAGCTCTTTAAGCTCAGGTATTGTGGGATCGTAGAATAATATTTCATAATTGATGAATATTACTGGTGCTGTGAGGTAATGTTTTAGCTTTAGCTGTAGAGAACAATAGTTTAGCTTTAGCTGTAGAGAACAGTAGTTTATCTTTAACTGCAGAGAACAATAGTTTAGCTTTAGCTGTAGAGAAGAACAACTTAGTATATCGTTATGTTTTAGTGTCAATACAGGATATTCATATATACGGGTCATTCATTACCTTGGGGTACGGTCACTCCTGTGGAATGGATTAAAAATTAAATTGAAAATAAAACTATATCGTTTACTCTCAACTAATACGAGTTTAATACGAGTTTGTACCTGTGTTGAATACTTTTAAAAGGAATTCATGTAATCCAAACAATAATTTTCGTGTTAATGTTGGTTTTGTTTTACTGTACATGTGAAATAATGTGATTGTATTCTGCTTTAAGTCGGTAAAGAACTATGTCAGGGTGGGAGAGTATTAGCTACTAGTGTGTGTGTGTGTGTGTGTGTGTGTGTGTGTGTGTGTGTGTGTGTGTGCGTGTGTGTGTGGACGCTTATCTGATCCTAACTGGAGTGGGTTAATGCTCTGAACACACCTGCTATCCCGTCGCCTCCTGTATTACCTCTGTAACTCATTAGTGAGTCTGTAACCTGCCAGATGTTGTAGTCTGTAACCTGCCAGATGTTGTAGTTTGTAACCTGCCAGATGTCTGTGGTTTGTAACCTGCCAGATGTTTGTAGTCTACGGTGGAGACACCCCACATTTTAGTTACAGGATATGTATACAGTAGGTTAGGTTAGGTGTAGTTGTCGCTAATTATAACAACAACAACAGCAATAATAATAATAATAATAATAATAATAATAATAATAATAATAATGGTTGTCTATGTGTTATTGGATGTTTTGAGGTGTAATGTGTGTGTGTGTGTGTGTGTGTGTGTGTGTGTGTGTGTGTGTGTGTGTGTGTGTGTGTGTGTGTGTGTGTGTGTGTGTGTTTTCTTTACAAAGGTCAGTGAAATGTCAGATGCATCCTAGATGAGGCCGTTGACCGCGCGCTAAATAGTGGCCATGACCTGTGTCGGGTGTGTGGGGCGGGGGTGGGTGGGTGTGAGGGGATAGTGTGTGGGGCGGGGGTGTGTGGGTGTGAGGGGATAGTGTGTGGGCGGGGGTGTGTGGGTGTAGGGTGTGAGTGTGGCTCAAGGAATTTGAAAATAAATCAAACTATATATGTTATTTCTGACAAGCAAGCCCAAGCAACAGTTTCCATGGCAAGCAAGTGTAAATGGCTATGTGACCATTGAGGTGGTTGGTCATTACGGTGTAGCAATTAAACCCGATTTCTTGGGTAGACGGTTCGTCCTGATAAAACACGGAAATCGACCAATCAGAACAGCTGTTTTATGTATAGTCTAGTATAGTTTATATCAAATAATATAATATAGCAAAGAATATATTTCAGCCATTAAACCTAGGCCCGGGTATATTGGCTATATATAACGAGTATGGTGGATAGCGATGTTGAGTTTTGGCGTGAATTCAGACGTCTCCCAGATGATCGATCTCAGGCGTCTTCTGGTCTTTTGTTTACCATGTGACGTCATCAAGATGGCAGCCTATACAGCTGTGCTTGAATATTTAAATAACTTTGTGAAAGGACGTCTAGGCGTTTATGTTAGGCGCTGTTTTTTTTGTTGGCTGTTGTTAGCTGTTAACATTCTTGTGGTGTATACGTAATATTTAGCACTGTTAAAAGTACATGAACAAGAGTTAACAAACTGAGAGATCATTAGTCTATTGAACCAACTCTGTGTAGAACCGATAGTGTATATAGTCAGTAGTAGTGTGTGTGTGTGTGTGTGTGTGTGTGTGTGTGTGTGTGTGTGTGTGTAACAGGAGAGTATCCACATCTCTGCAGCGGTCACTCGGCTGAGGAAACCCCGTCTCTATCATCAAAGCGTTATCATGCATTATAATCTCTACCAACTGATATACTATTCCCCTCCCCACCCCCAGTACCCCTCCCCACCCCCAGTATCCTCCCCACCCCCACCTCCCCCACCCCCAGTACCCCCCTCCCCACCCCAGTCCCCCCCAGTTTCCACCCCAGCCCCCTCCCCCACCCCCCCCCCCCAGTACCCCCTCCCCACCCCCCCCCTCCCAGCACCCCCCCAGCAACCCCACCCCAGTACCTCCCCCACCCCCAGTATCCTCCCCACCCCAGTACCCCCTTCCCCCACAGAAAGACACCCACCTCGACACACACCTCCCCCTCCCTCGAATTCACACTTCAGAATTCAGGGTTCAGACTTCAGGGAGAGAGAAGATTGAAAATGCTAAGTGGAAATACAGAAGTGGAGCCTACATCAACACACACACACACACACACCTGCATGCAACGTACACACTCCCGAAATTCTTGCACATCACCGCTGGCTGCAACACAAGTCTCCCCCATGTGTTGACTGAAATGATTAAGTGAGGTGTCGAGAGATAACACACGTGGCTGGGTTATAAAACACTCGGCCTCCTGCTGCACCGCTTTATGATGCCGCCCGCCTCAGAGATTGGTCAGCTTTACGATAGTGGCGGGAGAGTCTTGTTGTAGTGCTGGTGGTTAGGTTAGTAACGACCTTGTTCGTCTGTAGTTTGTTTCATGGTCGTTCCTGTATAGTCATAGACAACTGATTTTTTTTAAGCTCAGTGCAGTACAACAAAGCACAGCACAGTAGGGGCAGGGAAAAAACACTTTTATTTGAGTTGCAGGCTGCACTTTTCAGGCATCGTTTGTATGGCTGTAACAAACACCTGTGCAAAATTTCATGCCATTTCATGCATACTTACCCTGCCGCATCGCGAACGACTTTTTGTCAACTTTTAGTGTATACCAAAAATTAGGTGTCATTTAATGTTTTCCAGGATAATGATAAATTTTACATGGGTGACATCGATTTAATTCACATGTTATTTTACAGGTACACCGTATAGAAAATCATTACAAGTTCATATTGAAATTCTTTTTTGTGCGGAACCTTGGCATCATTTTCCTAGACAATAATCTTTGCCTAATATATCCATCTCTCGATTCGTATCCCGTCACTTCAGTGCAAGCTTCAGTCATCACTTTTATGCCTCTCTCGACCGCCTGAGTGCTGTTTGGCCACTTGGGCACCACTAATGGTGTCTCAAGAATGTCATTAACCTGTAGATTTGACAGAGAAGCAATGTAAGGAGGCTCAGTCTTGAGTTCATTCCTCCAGTTAATCATGGAATGATAGTTTTTTGCTTGCCACTTTAGTTTCGGAGTCACCACCTTTCTCATGTTGACTACAGGAGGCACATCCTCATTCCCATCTCCATCTTTACCCTCCTCATCAGTATAGTTTAACAAATTCTCGTCAACAGCAGCATCAGAATCTTCCTCCTCCTCTTCAGATCTGCCAGTGCATTCTTCCTTTTGCTGATTCTCCTCTCTAATTTTTCTTATCATTGAGACAGCTTTTTCTCTAACAGTCATGTCCTCATCTGCACACATACCAAGAAGAAGTTGATCTGTGTGGGCGAAGTATGCATTTCTCTGGACAGCCTTCTTCACTATCGTCTCCTCCTCACTATTCAGGTGTTTCATATATAGCAGGGACTGGAATACGTTCCTTGAGCCGTGTGTTACGTAAGGGTGTATCTTGATGTAAAACCACATTGGAGCACTGAACTTTATTATTGTAATGACAATTCTTTTCAACTCATGGCTGGGTCTTGATGTTGCTACATACAGCCTGAGGATTCTACTCCATAAGGTGTTCCACCTTGACACACAGGGAGGACCTGGCTCAATAGCAGCCAAGTCATCTTCAACAACACCTGTGATAACTCCTTTACAAATCCTATACAGGTATTTCTGATCCCAGGACAGATCTTTCTCCACTTCATCATTAAACACAGGGAAATCAGGGAAACTGACTGGCTGGAAGGCGACAACTGGAAGCTCAAACAAAGACTCCTTGATCTGCTTTCCAATGGGACCACGCCAATGCTCAGGACCACTTGGTTTACCATCATAGTGATAAAAAACTGCGCGGAAAGGCAGCTCATTTCCGTGAAGCTGACATATGAAATAATGGAGCGGGTGACCAAGTAACATTTCAAGATGATGAATGACTCCATTTTCTGATCCTACATTTACATTGGTTCCATCACAACCAACACACACAATGGGCTGCTGGGTTAGATTTTTCTCCACCAGAAACTCGTGAATAGTTTTGGCAATCTGCTTTCCGTGTCCAGTCTTGGGAGTCACATGTGTGAGATATTCATTGCCAGGCTCAACCATGATGACATAATGAAATGAGAAAAGGCTGATAATCAATATAGACATAGCACCATACTCATCTGCAACAAGACAACTTAAATGAAATAAGAGATATGAAAAAAAAGTTGATAAACACTGAACAGAACATTGCACCGCCACAGCGGCTGTTTGGCTAGTACTGTAGGTAAATTTAAAAATTTCAGTAGAAAATGCGGCAGACTAAACCTCGACATATCAGCTTCAAATTTGGCATGGAGTCTTAGATATGTATAAGGAACAATGCCTGAAGAGTGCAGCTTTGAGCAAAATTTCACTGCCCCTACAGCACAGCACAGTACAGTACAGTAGTATATACCCGTAACAGCTGAGCGCCAGAGTAAACAAGATTCAAACTTCGAAGATTTTCATTTTCTTGTTTAATATCGACCACTTTTTTTAGAATTAATTTTCAAAGTAGATTGTTAAATATATCAGTAATAATGTTTTTGTTAGTGTTAAATTTCTCTTATAAGTCTGAATGAGTGAGCCATTATGTTTGCGAAGGAGTGTGGCGGCGGCCGGGTGACTATAACCCTCAGGCTCTCCCTCACCTACAGTGTAATTATAAAACAGTAGTTAAATAACAGTTTGGGGAAGTGTGGGCAAGAAAGTGCGATGCCCCACACTATGCCATTGTATACTGAAGACATAATGTTCCCTGTGGCCACATTGTCTCTGTGGGACCTTGTGTAATAATATTAAGACATTTGGAAATTTTTAATCTTTATATAATGGGTT